>NW_028300968.1:3895000-4195000 GCF_049000335.1 Polistes dominula | reverse complement strand
CATTGCTCGATATTCATTCTTTATATTGAAATGCACTATTGGAAGGATTGTCCCTTGCAAGACACATACGGAAACTATAAATGGTCCTTCGAACACCATCTCCTAAACACCAAAGGGACCACATCCTTTACCTTGCCTTTCGGTATAAGAATCGGGAGGATAGAAGGACACAGAAAAAAAAGAAATAAATTTATAAACCTAAAACTTTCAATAGTCCGCCAATGTTAATCCTATTTTTTCACGTAGGAACAATTGCAACCCCCATAAAACTTTACAAAGCATAGGCGTTGGAACACATTTAACTAAAATAAAACCCTTATTAGAAATTTTCATCATTCACGTAACAATCGGAACCTCCGCCAATGCTTAGCTATATGAACATAACGATAAGACAGAAACCATAATACAGGGAACAGTATTTTTTCCAAAATCTCGGAAAACAACCCTACCGACGTGTAACTGAATAAATATAATAAGTAATAACAATAGGGCCCAGACCATCTATTTCGTTCCTAACCCTTGCAATCGAATGCCTGACAGAGTCACTAGACCTAATGGGAATTTACTCCTTGAATATTCCAGATAAAAGATAATTCTAACAATTATCGCCTTAAGCCAATGAAGCTCGCGAAACTATATGTACGACCAAACGCATGATTAAGTATGTAAATCCTAGATATAACAAAGAGTAATGAATTTGCTGTCTTGATATAGAATTGTATCAGAATCTAATTGATTAAAAGATGATAAAGCGTAATTGACCAAAGAATGATAAAATGTAATTGATTGAAAAATGATAAAATTGAATTAATTAGTAAATGATAAAATGTAATCGACTAAGAGATGTCGAATTGTAATTAGGAATCAATATGGATTCCATCAAATCATCGAATTTATAATAAGTATTAGTAGGATAGAAACTCATTTATGATAGTTAAAATTTCGAAAAGCAACATGCATGTATTGTTAGTCCACAAGGACATAAGAATATTCTAGAACAAAGATGCGTAGGAAGCTTGGGCCAGCTATAGTTAAAAAGTGGGGGGTACTAAAGTTACCCCTTCAACAAAGGACCTTTTGGGGCTATATAACCCAGAGAACATCGCCCCCTCGTCACTTACGATTTATGTACTAATTACTTGTTTCACTTAACTTACTATCTTGTCACAGTTACTTGCTTAGTTATTACTTCTTATAGTTCTATATGTGTTTCTTGTAGTTCTATATGTTCTATAGTTCTATTGAGTGTTAATAGCTCAATGATCACTTGTTCATTACCAGAGTTCTTTTTTTAATACTGCTTGAGTATTAACTAATTACCTATTCAAGTCAACTCAGTTTTGTTAATTAATTCATTAACTGGCTTACAATTGTAATTGTCTTATCGAATCATTGTGTTGCTCAACCTTTGACTGGAACAAAGCAGTCCAATCTTCCTAAGCATCTTAAGACCAAAGTACCATTGTACCACAAGTTGTAATTCACAACCATTTATTTTTTGTCACGTCCAGTGACGTCTAAATTCGAATTTCGTGCACTACACCCAAAAGTTTTAAATTTGGTAAACTCTGTCGTATTTGAATATTATTAGTCTGTTTAATTTTTGCGTAAAAGTAATTTGTTAAACTTAAGTTCGTATAATTTTGCGTGAAAATAGTTCTATAAGTACTATGTAAGCCCTGCGAGATAAATTTTTTCTTTTTCTATATATAGATATATCTCATACTGTTGTTTTAGTATATAAATTCGATACTTTGTATGTATATTAGTTATTAGATCAATCATAATAGATAATTTTCGTTCGCGCTAATGTACCTTGTTTTCACGCTATATACTTAAATATTTGGTAATTACACTTTCTTTTCCTTATTGTTACTATTCTTTGTAAAGATAATTCTGTATTTCTTATGAACGACCATCGATAAATTGTATTTTGTAGAATGGATAAAATAGAGTATTTAGAATACATTGTCGTTCATAGAGGAATCTGCATTACCGACAGTGTCGGTCAGTAACTAGTTTGGTCGATAGGTAAATGTCGGTAATACCGACATTGCGTTCTTCCAGTACTGACTTATCGGTCGACGTTATATTGGAATGATTGCTTTTAAATTATTATTTCAATGTGCATAAAATATTCATACATTATTATATTCGTTACTCATATTCTGTCTGCACGTGCATTTTTGCTGACGGCGCAGTTCAAGAAACTCGCGCTTGATAACATTCCAATGTAATTGACACTAATCTTTCTTCGGAGAATCCGCGCTTGATAAAATTCCAATGTAAGTTATACTTATTTCTCTTCGAAGAATTCACGCTTGATAGTAATTATTATTTTTGTCAGCGAATTCTTCTCCTTAACTTGGGTCACACGGTGTGGGGGTCGGTAGTGGAGGAAGCATTTTGCGTAAGTGGGAGGTACTCCCACTCTTCCAAAACGGACACTTCGTTGGATGCTGCGTTCATCTATGAAGTCAGTCCACCATATACAGTAATTGAGTACGAGTCTAAAATTGTTCTAGTTCATTTTATAGCATTATTAAGTACGTGTCTAAAGATTGTCTAGTTTCTAAGTCCATTTATAAGTCCACCTTATATGATCATTTAGTACGTGTCAAAAATTTGTCTTAAGTTTTGTTCTGGTACTCCAAGTGTACTTATAAAGTCCACCTTATATAATTTTTGAGTACGTGTCTTAAATTTGTCTAATGTTCGTCTGGTTTTAATTTTAAGTATTATTATAGTAATCTACTACTGCGTATATCTAAATCGTGTGTTCGTGAGTTGAACGGCATTTGCCTGGTGTGATCTGATTCGATTATCGACGATTTATGAATATTAACTTGGTATTTTAACTTAGGTTTATTTACAATCAATTTATTTAAATTTTGTTACTAAGTTCTCTCTCTCTCTTGTTTAATAGAACTTAGTCATTGACTTTGAACATTTTATTCTTAGGTATTATTGCTATCATAAATCTTGGCAAGCCTAAGTCCTTTATTTATTACAAAATTAATATTCCGTTAACATTGTCCATTAATAATTGTGTGTGTGTGCAACAAGGTGTTTATTGTGTAACAATTTAAATCTAAATTTAAATTTTAAAATATACTATATTGTTATTCTACATTGTGATTGTGATTTAACAACTGCACCCTTCCTTTAGACGCCAATTTCAGTAGGTATATTTGGATTGCATCTCCCATTGGCCAGCACCGAAAACCAGGTAAGAATTAAAGATTTGGTTAATATCCAGGGTTAAGTTTTCTTTAGCGTGTTGAAGTCCGACGCTCTGGTATCCGCGAGTAAAGCCTATTCCGGGTAAAGTACTGGATAAGCAGGCTGACTCAAAAACAGGCATTAATTTTCTTTCTCTTATCCGAGTAAACGACTGCAAAGTCGTGACCGGTTGAGAAATCTCTAAATTCGTTCTTACTCTTCAAGTAAGAACTGGTGACAGCGGCCACTCGTGAAATCTCTTATCGAGACGTAACACATCACTAAGATGTACCGGCAAATCAAGATACATTCAGATGACCAGGATCTGTAACGCATCGTGTGGGTGAATGAACAGCAGGTGGAATCTCATTTTCAGCTCACTACAGTCACGTATGGAACCAAATCAGCACCGTTCCTGGCTGTACGAACGCTCCTACAGCTTGCTGAAGATGAAGGCTCTTAGTATCCTCTTGCTGTCAAACCGATCACTCATGGGCGTTATGTTGATGACATCTTCGGGGGATCCGACACAGTGAAACAGCTCGTGGAGACTGCTAAACAACTCATACGGCTCTGCCATGCGGGCGGATTCCAGCTGGCTAAGTGGCACTCTACTTCTCAGGAACTGTTGAGAGAGGTCTCGTCTGAGCTTGGCGAGAACTCAGGTATCTCATTCAACGACTGCGATACCAAAATCCTTGGTATTCGATGGTCACCTCAACAGGACAGATTCGACTTCTCAACAATCTCGGCTTCTCCCTCCAAACGATACTCGAAACGTCTTGTCCTCTCAGAAGTAGCACAAATTTTTGATCCATTAGGCTTCGCATCTCCAGTCATAATTAAGGATAAGATCTTTCTGCAGGCTCTCTGGTTGCATAATCTCGACTGGGACGAACCACTCTCGGAACAGCTCATCTCACAATAGCTCAGCATCAGACAAGATCTCATTAGTCTGGCCAGACTCTCCATCCCACGTTGGTTCAACACGCTCTCGGATTCAGCTGTTGAACTACATGGCTTCTCTGATTCATCGCAATTCCTAATGGCAGCCGTTGTGTATCTCATTGTTAACTCGTCGTCCACTGGCGCCAAGGTCTCTCTTATTTGCTCAAAAACGAAGGTCTCACCGCTCAAGCGGCTAACCATCCCGAGGTTAGAACTCTCAGCAGTTCTGCTACTCTCCACGCTCATGAATCATGTTTGCGCTACTCTAAACATGGTCATAAATAAGACAACCTTGTGGACGGACTCTCAGGTAACTCTCACATGGATCAAAGCTTATCCATCAAGATGGAAAGATTACGTACGCAACCGCGTGATCAAAATTCAGGAACTCTCACGGAACGCTCATTGGAGGTATGTGCCTGGCACATCAAACCCAGCTGACTGTGCATCGCGTGGGATAACCACAGATCAGCTGGAAAAGCACACTCTATGGTGGACGGGACCACCATGGCTCACTTAATCAGTGGCATCATGGCCAGCTCAGATCGATACAACTCCTGATGACTCATGTGCAGAAGAAGCTCGTGCTCGTGTTGCACATCACGCGGTACGATCTTCTCTTAGTTATCATTGGATCTCATTCATCGATACTCATCGCTCAACAGGTTGCTCCGAGTTACAGCTCTCTGCAATAGATTTCTCAAGAGGCTCTCAGGAGAGCTTGACTCGACACCAGCAGCCTGTATCTCAGCTAAAAGCATGGAAGACTCACGACTCTTTTTGGGTCAAGGCCACTCAATCGGCGTACTACTCAGAAGAAATCTCAGTGCTCTCAAGACGATCTCAGCTGCCAAGTTCGCATCCACTCTCTAGACTCACCGCATTCATTGATGCCGGCGGTGTGCTCAGGGTGGGCGGTCGCCTCTCAAAGTCCGAACTCATGTACGAGGCAAAACATCCAGCTATTCTCCCTCGTAGCTCCAGGCTCTCAGAACTCATCATCGCCCATGCTCACAAGAAAACGATGCATGGAGGCACTCAGTCGACTCTGGCACTCATCAGACAACTCTACTGGATAATCGGAGGAAGAGCTCCAGTGAAGTCATATGTTCTCAGGTGTGTAGTGTGTGCTCGTTACAGGGGATCTGTGCTCAGCAACTGATGGGCCAACTACCTCTGGCGCGAGTCACTCCATCACGCCCGTTTTCTTACACAGGCATTGACTAAGCTGGACCGCTCATGCTCAAGACCATTTGAATTACTCAGCAATGATCCAGAAGACATCTCAGTGCTTACACCAGGGCACTTTCTCATCAGAACGGCACTCAATGCTGTTCCTGAAGGCTCACTCTTAGACATCTCAGCAAGTCGGCTCTCTAGATGGCAGTTCATCCAGCAACGAGTTCAACATTTCTGGCGCATGTGGTCAACTCAGTATTTACAACAACTACAAGCAATCTCAAAGTGGCATCACGCTCACAACCAGATTAAGGTAGGTTCTCTCATTCTCCTTACTGATGAGCGTTTGCCTCCAGGAAAATGGCCCATAGCTAGGGTGCTCAAATTGCTGCCAGGGGAGGATGGACTCACCAGGGTGGTATTGCTGAAGACGGCTACCACAACACTCACCAGGCCGATCACCAAGCTCGCAGTCCTCCCAGTGGCCGCTCAGAAGGCAGCATAACTCATCATCAACTTCGTTGCTAATGGCGGGCGGAAATGTTTGGGAATTAATCTGCCTAATCAGAACGCTCAACAGTTGTCGCTCAATGCAGACTCGCCATAACTCATCTCGGCGGTGAAGAAGCGCCGTGACGCCGGCTTCTCAGTCAGTCATCTCTTTGTCATCTCATATACAGCACGTGTCTTCTCTTTTAGTTCACGTCGACTCGTTCCATTCACACGTTTTTTCTCGGCTTTGTCTACGTCTTCTCACAAAGCCTTAAGTTCGATGGGATTAATATAATCCTCATCGTCCGGTTCAAAAGTGATTAATATAATCATGCCGTCTTAAGTCCACTCAGTATAATATTCGTTGTGGAAAGTTCGGAACGTAGTCCGCTCAACGGCCACTCAGTTTAAATCTCAACCGACACGCGGTGTACTCGTACGCATTTTAAATAAATCTGACCACTCATTGCAATTGCTCGGCGTTCTACTCATTAAATTTACTCATTTCCTCAACAATAATATATGTAAAATACCTCTATTTTGCCCCACTTTAAGTTATTTTAAAAAATGTAAGAAATGATTGGAATTTGCTTTTAATTTTTTTCATATATCTCGAAATGTAGGGAAAATATAATATCTTTGTAAATGACCTTTTTTGTAGCAAATAAAATTGTCTACAAAACATAATATTTGAAAATCACTCTATCTTGCTTTCTTTTTCAGATATTTAAAAAAAAATGTAAAATAAGGTGGGAATTTTTTTTATTTTTTTTATTATATATCATGAAAAGTAAGGGAAATACAATATCTTTTTATAAAACCATTTTTGTAGAACAAAATATTTTCTACAAGACATAATAATTGTAAAATAACTCTATCTTGCTTAGTTTTTGAGATATTTTAAAAAAAGGTAAAAAAAGGTGGGAATTTGTTTTTCATTTTTTTAATATATTTTGAAAAGTAATGTAAAAACAATATTTTTGTATATAACTTTTTTTGTAGAAAATAAAATTGCTTACAAAACACAATATATGAAAATTCGCTCTATATTGCTTTCTTTTTGAGATAATAAGAAAAAAGTAAAAAAAAAGTGGGAATTCGTCTTTTATTTTTTTATTATATCTCGAAAAGTAAGGGAAATACAATATCTGTATATAGCCTTTTTTGTAGTAAATGAAATTGTCTACAAAACATAAAATTTGTAAAATCGCTCTATCTTGCTTAGTTTTTGAGATATTTTAAAAAATGTAAAAAAAAAAGAAAAATTTGCGTTTAATTTTTTTACTATATCTCGAAAAGTAATGGAAATACAATATCTTTGTATGTTACCTTTTTTGTAGAAAATAAAATTGTTTACAAAACATAATATTTGTAAATATCGCTCTATCTTGCTTAGTTTTTGAGATATTTTAAAAAATGTAAAAAAAGGTGGGGAATTTGTTTTATTTTTTAATATATCTCAAAAAGAAAAGGAAATTCAATATTTTTTTATAAGCCTTTTTTGTAGTAAATGAAATTTTCTACAAAAAATAATATTTGTAAAATCGCTTTATCTTGCTTAGTTTTTGATATACTTTAAAAAATGTAAAAAAAGGTGGGAATTTGTTTTTTTTTTTTTTTTACTATATCTCGTAAAGTAATAGAAATACAATATCTTTGTATATAACCTTTTTTGTAGAAAATAAAATTGTCTACAAAACATCATATTTGTAAAATCGCTTTCTCTTCCTTTCCTTTTGAGATATTTTAAAAAATGTAAAAAAAGGAGGGAATTTGTGTTTAATTTTTTTAATATATCTCGGAAAGTAAGAGAAATACAATATCTTTGTAAAAAAACTTTTTTGTAGTAAATGAGATTGTCTACAAAACACAATATTTGTAAAATCGCGCTATCTTGATTTCTGTTTGAGATATGTAAAAAAATGTAAAAAAAGAAGAAAATTTGTGCCTAATTTTTTAATATATCTCGAAAAGTAAGGGAAATACAATATCTGTATATAGCCTTTTTTGTAGTAAATGAAATTGTCTACAAAACATAAAATTTGTAAAATCTCTTTATCTTGCTTAGTTTTTGAGATACTTTAAAAAATGTAAATAAATGACGAAATTTTTTTTTATTTTTTTAATATATCTCGAAAAGTAATGGAAATACAATATCTTTGTATGTTACCTTTTTTGTAGAAAATAAAATTGTTTACAAAACCTAATATTTGTAAATATCGCTCTATCTTGCTTAGTTTTTGAGATATTTTAAAAAATGTAAAAAAAGGTGGGAATTTGTTTTATTTTTTAATATATCTCAAAAAGAAAGGGAAATTCAATATTTTTTTATAAAGCCTTTTTTGTAGTAAATGAAATTTTCTACAAAAAATAATATTTGTAAAATCGCTTTATCTTGCTTAGTTTTTGATATACTTTAAAACATGTAAAAAAAGGAGGGAATTTGTGTTTAATTTTTTTAATATATCTCGAAAAATAAGAGAAATACAATATCTGTTTATAGCCTTTTTTGTAGTAAATAAAATTGTCTACAAAACGTAATATTTGTAAAATCGCTCTATCTTGCTTAGTTTTTGAGATATTTTAAAAAATGTAAAAAAAGGTGGGAATTTGTTTTTTTTTTTTTACTATATCTCGTAAAGTAATAGAAATACAATATCTTTGTATATAACCTTTTTTGTAGAAAATAAAATTGTCTACAAAACATCATATTTGTAAAATCGCTTTCTCTTCCTTTCCTTTTGAGATATTTAAAAAATGTAAAAAAAGGAGGGAATTTGTGTTTAATTTTTTTAATATATCTCGGAAAGTAAGAGAAATACAATATCTTTGTAAAAAAACTTTTTTTGTAGTAAATGAGATTGTCTACAAAACACAATATTTGTAAAATCGCGCTATCTTGCTTTCTGTTTGAGATATGTAAAAAAATGTAAAAAAAGAAGAAAATTTGTGCCTAATTTTTTAATATATCTCGAAAAGTAAGGGAAATACAATATCTGTATATAGCCTTTTTTGTAGTAAATGAAATTGTCTACAAAACATAAAATTTGTAAAATCTCTTTATCTTGCTTAGTTTTTGAGATACTTTAAAAAATGTAAATAAATGACGAAATTTTTTTTTATTTTTTTAATATATCTCGAAAAGTAATGGAAATACAATATCTATGTATATACCATTTCTTGTAGGAAATAAAATTTTTACAAAACATACTATTTGTAAAATCGCTTTATCTTGCAACTTTGTTGAGATATTTTAAAAAATGTAAAAAAAGTTACAAGTTTTTTTTTTTTTTTAATATATCTCGAAAAGTAAAGGAAATACAACAGCTTTGTATATAACTTTTTGGTAGGTTATAAAATTGTCTACAAAACATAATATTTGTAAAATCGCTTTATATTTCTTAGTTTTTGAGATACTTTAAAAAGTGTAAAAAAAGGAGGAGTTTGTTGTTTAATTTTTTTAATATATCTCGAAAAGTAAGGGAAATACAATATCTTTGTTTAACGCATTTTTTGTAGTAAATAAAATTGTCTAAAAAACATAATATTTGTAAAATCGTATTATCTTGCTTAGTTTTTAAGATACTTTAAAAAATGTAAAAAAGGAGGGAATTTGTGTTTAATTTTTTTAATATATCTCGAAAAGTAAGGGAAATACAATATCTTTGTTTATCGCCTTTTTTGTAGTAAATAAAATTGTCTAAAAAACATAATATTTGTAAAATCGCTTTATCTTGCTTAGTTTTTAAGATATTTTAAAAAATGTAAATAAATGACGGAATTTTTTTTTTATTTTTTTAATATATCTCGAAAAGTAAGAGAAATACAATATCTTTGTTTATCGCCTTTTCTGTAGTAAATAAATTTGTCTACAAAACACGATATTTGTAAAATCGCTTTATCTTCCTTTCCTTTTGAGATATTTAAAAAATGTAAATAAATGACGGAATTTTTTTTTTTTTTTTTAATATATCTCGAAAAGTAAGAGAAATACAATATCTTTGTTTATCGCCTTTTTTGTAGTAAATAAATTTGTCTTCAAAACACGATATTTGTAAAATCGCTTTATCTTCCTTGTCCTTTTGAGATATTTCAAAAAATGTAAATAAATGACGGAATTTTTTTTTTATTTTTTAAATATATCTCGAAAAGTAATGGAAATACAATATTTTTGTTTATCGCCTTTTTTGTAGTAAATAAATTTGTCTACAAAACATAATATTTGTAAAATCGTATTATCTTCCTTAGTTTTTAAGATACTTTAAAAAATGTAAAAAAAGGAGGGAATTTGTGTTTAATTTTTTTAATATATCTTTAAAAGTAAGGGAAATACAATATCTTTGTTTATCGCCTTTTTTGTAGTAAATAGATTTGTCTTCAAAACACGATATTTGTAAAATCGCTCTATCTTCCTTTCCTTTTGAGATATTTAAAAAATGTAAATAAATGACGGAATTTTTTTTTTATTTTTTTAATATATCTCGAAAAGTAAGAGAAATACAATATCTTTGTTTATCGCCTTTTTTGTAGTAAATAAATTTGTCTACAAAACACGATATTTGTAAAATCGCTTTATCTTGCTGAGTTTTTGAGATATTTAAAAAATGTAAATAAATGACGGAATTTTTTTTTATTTTTTTTAATATATCTCGAAAAGTAAGAGAAATACAATATCTTCGTTTATCGCCTTTTTTGTAGTAAATAAATTTGTCTACAAAACACGATATTTGTAAAATCGCTTTATCTTCCTTTCCTTTTGAGATATTTTAAAAAATGTAAATAATTGACGGAATTTTTTTTTATTTTTTTAATATATCTCGAAAAGTAAGAGAAATACAATATCTTTGTTTATCGCCTTTTTTGTAGTAAATAAATTTGTCTACAAAACACGATATTTGTAAAATCGCTTTATCTTCCTTTCCTTTTGAGATATTTAAAAAATGTAAATAATTGACGGAATTTTTTTTTATTTTTTTATTATATCTCGAAAAGTAAGAGAAATACAATATCTTTGTTTATCGCCTTTTTTGTAGTAAATAAATTTGTCTACAAAACACGATATTTGTAAAATCGCTTTATCTTCCTTGTCCTTTTGAGATATTTTAAAAAATGTAAATAAATGACGGAATTTTTTTTTATTTTTTTAATATATCTCGAAAAGTAATGGAAATACAATATCTTTGTTTATCGCCTTTTTTGTAGTAAATAAATTTGTCTACAAAACACGATATTTGTAAAATCGCTTTATCTTGCTTAGTTTTTGAGATATTTTAAAAAATGTAAATAAATGACGGAATTTTTTTTTATTTTTTTTAATACATCTCGAAAAGTAAGAGAAATACAATATCTTTGTTTATCGCCTTTTTTGTAGTAAATAAATTTGTCTACAAAACACGATATTTGTAAAATCGCTTTATCTTCCTTTCCTTTTGAGATATTTCAAAAAATGTAAATAAATGACGGAATTTTTTTTTTTATTTTTTTTAATATATCTCGAAAAGTAATGGAAATACAATATATTTGTTTATCGCCTTTTTTGTAGAAAAAAATTGTCTACAAAACATAATATTAGTAAAATCGCTCTATCTTGCTTAGTTTTTGAGATATTTTAAAAAAATGAAAAAAAAGGTGGGAGTTCGTTTTTAATTTTCTTAATATATCTCGAACAGCAAGGGAAATAAAATATTTTTTTAATTACCCTTTTTTGTAGGAAATAAAATTTTCTACAAAACAAAATATATGTAAAATCGCTGTATCTTGCTTAGTTTAGAGATATTTAAAAAAATGTAAAAAAAGTTGGGAGTTTATTTTTTTTTTTTTTTTAATATATATTGAAAGGTAAGGGAGATACAATAACTTTGCATATATCCTTCTTAGTAGGTAATTTTATAGTCTACAAAACATAATATACGTAAAATCACTCTGTCTTGCTTAGTTTTTGAGATATTTAAAAAAATGTAAATAATGAAGTGTATTTGTGCTAAATTTTTTCAATATATATATTTTGAAAAGTAAGGGAAATACAATATCTTTGTATATAACCTTCTTTGTGGGAATTAAAATTGTCTACAAGACACAATATATGTAAATTCGCTCTATCTTACTTATTTTTTGAGATATTTAAATAACGTAAAAAAAGGCGAAAACTAGTGTTTAATTTTTTTTTACTATATCTCGAAAAGTAATAGAAATACAATATCTTTGTAAATTACCTTTTTTGTAGAAAATAAAATTGTCTACAAAACATATTATTTGTAAAATCGCTTTATCTTGCTTAGTTTTCGAGATATTGAAAAAAATGTAAAATAGTAGGGAATTTGAGTTTAATTTTTTTAATATATCTCGAAAAGTAAGGGAAATACAATATCTTTGTATAAAAACTTTTTTTGTAGTAAATGAAATTGTCTACAAAACATAAAATTTGTAAAATCGCTCTATCTTGCTTTGTTTTTGAGATATGGTTAAAAATGTAGAAAAAGGAGGGAATTTGTGTTTAATTTTTTTTAATATATCTCGAAAAGTAAGGGAAATACAATATCTTTGTTTATCGCCTTTTTTGTAGTAAATAAAATTTTCTACAAAACATACTAATGATATTTGCATATTAACTGCATTATATAAAAATTACTCAGTCTACAAAAATCCGATGTAAGAATATCGGAAATTTTTCGTTTTTTTAGGTATACACATATTTCCTATGATACAAAATCGTTTATATTACTGTTGTTATGTTGTAAAATGTATGTAATTTTCGAGTACAATTAGCGTTTGTATGTTTCTTTACTACGTAAGGGAAAAACTATAGAATTACAAAAAAGATATGTTAATTCACTAGATGATTCTTATATCTTTAATAAAAAGAAATTTTTTATTTAAAATCGAAAAAATTACAAAAAAAATGATGAAATTACATTGTACATTATTCAGCAATCTAATGATATTTGCATATTAACTGCATTATATAAAAATTACTCAGTCTACAAAAATCCGATGTAAGAATATCGGAAATTTTTCGATTTTTTAGGTATACACATATTTCCTATGATACATAATCGATTATATTTCAGGTATTATATTAAAAAATGTAAGTAATTTTCGTTTAAAATTAGCTTTCGTATGTTTTTTTACTGCCTAAGAGGAAAACTGTAGGATTACAAAATTGATATTCTAATACATTAGATGATTCTTATATCTTTAATAAAAAGAAATTTTGTCATTTAAACTCGATAAAAATCGAATATTTTACAGGTATTATATTGAAAAATGTATGTAATTTTTGCATACAGTTAGTGATAATATGTTTCTTTACTGCGTTTGAGAAAAACTAAAGGATTACAAAAAAGATATGTTAATTCACTAGATGATTCTTATATCTTTAATAAAAAGAAATTTTGTTATTAAAACTCGATATAATTACAAGGAAAATGTTGGAATTACATTGTACATTATTCAGCAATCTAATAATATTTGCATATTAACTGCATTATATAAAAATTACTCAGTCTACAAAAATCCGATGTAAGAATATCGGAAATTTTTCGATTTTTTAGGTATACACATATTTCCTATGATACAAAATCGAATTTTTTACAGGTATTATATTGAAAAATGTATGTAATTTTTGCATACAGCTAGTGTTAATATGTTACTTTACTTCGTTAGAGAAAAACTGTAGGATTACAAAAATGATATGTTAATTCACTAGATGATTCTTATATCTTTAATAAAAAGAAATTTTGTCATTTAAACTCGATAAAATTACAAGAAAAATGTTGGAAAATAAATTGTACATTATTCAGCAATCTAATGATATTTGCATATTAACTGCATTATATAAAAATTACTCAGTCTACAAAAATCCGATGTAAGAATATCGGAAATTTTTCGATTTTTTAGGTATACACATATTTCCTATGATACATAATCGATTATATTTCAGGTATTATATTAAAAAATGTAAGTAATTTTCGTATAAAATTAGCTTTCGTATGTTTTTTTACTGCCTAAGAGGAAAACTGTAGGATTACAAAAATGATAATCTAATACATTAGATGATTCTTATATCTTTAATAAAAAGAAATTTTGTCATTTAAACTCGGTAAAATTACAAGAAAAATGTTGGAATTACATTGTTGTACATTATTCAGCAATATAATGATATTTGCATATTAACTGCATTATAGAAAAATTACTCATTCTACAAAAATCCGATGTAAGAATATCGGAAATTTTTCGTTTTTTTAGGTATACACATATTTCCTATGATACAAAATCTTTTATATTACTGTTGTTATGTTGAAAAATGTATGTAATTTTCGAATACAATTTGCGTTTGTATGTTTCTTTACTACGTAAGGGAAAAACTATAGAATTACAGAAATGATACGCTAATAAATTAGATGAATCTTATATCTTTAATAAAAAGAAATTTTGTCATTAATAATCGATAAAATTAAAAAAAATTTAGAAATTACATTGTACATTATTCAGCAATCTAATGATATTTGCAGATTAACTGCATTATAGAAAAATTACTTGATCTACAAAGATCCTATGTAAGAATATCGGAAATTTTTCGTTTTATTTAGGTATACACAAATTTCCTATGATACAAAATCGATTTTTTTACAGGTATTATATTGAAAAATGTATGTAATTTTTGCATACAGTTAGTGTTAATATGTTTCTTTACTTCGTTAGAGAAAAACTGTAGGATTACAAAAATGATATTCTAATACATTAGACGATTCTTATATCTTTAATAAAAAGAAATTTTGTCATTTAAACTCGATAAAATTACAAGAAAAATGTTCGAATTACATTGTACATTATTCAGCAATCTAAAGATATTTGCAGATTAACTGCATTATAGAAAAATTACTTGATCTACAAAGATCCTATGTAAGAATATCGGAAATTTTTCGTTTTATTTAGGTATACACAAAATTCCTATGATACAAAATCGATTTTTTTACAGGTATTATATTGAAAAATGTATGTAATTTTTGCATACAGTTAGTGTTAATAAATTTCTTTACTGCGTTAGAAAAAAACTAAAGGATTACAAAAAAGATATGTTAATTCACTAGATGATTCTTATATCTTTAATAAAAAGAAATTTTGTTATTAAAACTCGATAAAATTACAAGGAAAATGTTAGAATTAAATTGTACATTATTCAGCAATCTTATGATATTTGCAGATTAACTGCATTATAGAAAAATTACTTGGTCTACAAAGATCCTATGTAAGAATATCGGCAATTTTTCGTTTTATTTAGGTATACACCTATTTCCTATGATACAAAATCGATTTTTTTACAGGTATTATATTGAAAAATGTATGTAATTTTTGCATACAGTTAGTGTTAATATGTTTCTTTACTGCGTTAGAGAAAAACTAAAGGTTTACAAAAAAGATATGGTAATTACACTAGATGATTCTTATATCTTTAATAAAAAGAAATTTTGTCATTTAAACTCGATAAAATTACAAGAAACATGTTGGAATTACATTGTACATTATTCAGAAATCTAATGATATTAGCATATTAACTGCATTATATAAAAATTACTCAGTCTACAAAAATCCGATGTAAGAATATCGGAAATTTTTCGTTTTTTTAGGTATACACATAATTCCTATGATACAAAATCGTTTATATTACTGTTGTTATGTTGAAAAATGTATGTAATTTTCGAATACAATTAGCGTTTGTATGTTTCTTTGCTTCGTTAGAGAAAAACTGTAGGAATACAAAAATGATATTCTAATACATTAGATGATATTTATATCTTTAAGAAAAAGAAATTTTGTTATTTAAAATCGAAAAAATTAAAAAAAATTTAGAAATTAAATTGTACATTATTCAGCAATCTAATGATATTTGCAGATTAACTGCATTATAGAAAAATTACTTGGTCTACAAAGATCCTATGTAAGAATATCGGAAATTTTTCGTTTTATTTAGGTATACACCTATTTCCTATGATACAAAATCGATTTTTATTACAGGTTTTATATTGAAAAATGTATGTAATTTTTGCATACAGTTAGTGTTAATATGTTTCTTTACTGCGTTAGAGAAAAACTAAAGGTTTACAAAAAAGATATGTTAATTACACTAGATGATTCTTATATCTTTAATAAAAAGAAATTTTGTCATTTAAACTCGATAAAATTACAAGAAACATGTTGGAATTACATTGTACATTATTCAGAAATCTAATGATATTTGCATATTAACTGCATTATATAAAAATTACTCAGTCTACAAAAATCCGATGCAAGAATATCGGAAATTTTTCGTTTTTTTAGGTATACACATATTTCCTATGATACAAAATCGTTTATATTACTGTTGTTATGTTGAAAAATGTATGTAATTTTCGAATACAATTAGCGTTTGTATGTTTCTTTACTTCGTTAGAGAAAAACTGTAGGATTACAAAAATGATATTCTAATACATTAGATGATATCTTATATCTTTAAGAAAAAGAAATTTTGTTATTTAAAATCGATAAAATTAAAAAAAATTTATAAATTAAATTGTACATTATTCAGCAATCTAATGATATTTGCAGATTAACTGCATTATATAAAAATTACTTGATCTACAAAGATCCTATGTAAGAATATCGGAAATTTTTCGTTTTTGTTAGGTATACACATATTTCCTATGATACAAAATCGTTTATATTGCTGTTGTTATGTTGAAAAATGTATGTAATTTTCGAATACAATTAGCGTTTGTATGTTTCTTTACTACGTAAGGGAAAAACTATAGAATTACAAAAAAGATATGTTAATTCACTAGATGATTCTTATATCTTTAATAAAAAGAAATTTTCTTATTTAAAATCGAAAAAATTACAAAAAAAATGATGAAATTACATTGTACATTATTCAGCAATCTAATGATATTTGCATATTAACTGCATTATATAAAAATTACTCAGTCTACAAAAATCCGATGTAAGAATATCGGAAATTTTTCGATTTTTTAGGTATACACATATTTCCTATGATACAAAATCGATTATATTTCAGGTATTATATTGAAAAATGTATGTAATTTTCGTTTACAATTAGCGTTTCGTATGTTTTTTTACTGCCTAAGAGGAAAACTGTAGAATTACAAAATTGATATTCTAATGCATTAGATGATTCTTATATCTTTAATAAAAAAGAAATTTTGTCATTTAAACTCGATAAAATCGAATATTTTACAGGTATTATATTGAAAAAATGTATGTAATTTTTGCATACAAGTTAGTGATAATATGTTTCTTTACTGCGTTTGAGAAAAACTAAAGGATTACAAAAAAGATATGTTAATTCACTAGATGATTCTTATATCTTTAATAAAAAGAAATTTTGTTATTAAAACTCGATAAAATTACAAGGAAAATGTTGGAATTACATTGTACATTATTCAGCAATCTAATGATATTTGCATATTAACTGCATTATAGAAAAATTACTCAGTCTACAAAAATCCGATGTAAGAATATCGGAAATTTTTCGATTTTTTAGGTATACACATATTTCCTATGATACAAAATCGAATTTTTTACAGGTATTATATTGAAAAATGTATGTAATTTTTGCATACAGTTAGTGTTAATATGTTTCTTTACTTCGTAAGAGAAAAACTGTAGGATTACAAAAATGATATGTTAATACATTAGATGATTCTTATATCTTTAATAAAAAGAAATTTTGTCATTAAAACTCGATAAAATTACAAGAAAAATGTTGGAAATTACATTGTACATTATTCAGCAATCTAATGATATTTGCATATTAACTGCATTATAGAAAAATTACTCAGTCTACAAAAATCCGATGTAAGAATATCGGAAATTTTTCGTTTTTTTAGGTATACACATATTTCCTATGATACAAAATCGTTTATATTACTGGTGTTATATTGAAAAATGTATGTAATTTTCGAATACAATTAGCGTTTCGTATGTTTCTTTACTGCGTTAAGAGAAAAACTGTAGGATTACAAAAATGATATTCTAATACATTAGATGATTCTTATATCTTTAATAAAAAGAAATTTTGTTATTAAAACTCGATAAAATTACAAGAAAAATGTTGGAATTACATTTGTACATTATTCAGCAATATAATGATATTTGCATATTAACTGCATTATAGAAAAATTACTCAGTCTACAAAAATCCGATGTAAGAATATCGGAAATTTTTCGTTTTTTTAGGTATACACATATTTCCTATGATACAAAATCGTTTATATTACTGTTGTTATGTTGAAAAATGTATGTAATTTTCGAATACAATTAGCGTTTGTATGTTTCTTTACTACGTAAGGGAAAAACTATAGAATTACAAAAATGATACGCTAATAAATTAGATGATTCTTATATCTTTAATAAAAAGAAATTTTGTCATTAAAAATCGATAAAATTAAAAAAAATTTAGAAATTACATTGTACATTATTCAGCAATCTAATGATATTTGCAGATTAACTGCATTATAGAAAAATTACTTAGTCTACAATAGATCCGATGTAAGAATATCGGAAATTTTTCGTTTTTTTTAGGTATACACATATTTCCTATGATACAAAATCGATTTAATTACTGGTATTATGTTGAAAAATGTATGTAATTTTCGCATACAATTAGCGTTTGTATGTTTCTTTACTTCGTTAGAGAAAAACTGTAGGATTACAAAAATGATATGTCTAATACATTAGATGATTCTTATATCTTTAATAAAAAGAAATTTTGTCATTAAAACTCGATAAAATTACAAGAAAAATGTTCGAATTACATTGTACATTATTCAGCAATATAATGATATTTGCATATTAACTGCATTATAGAAAAATTACTCAGTCTACAAAAATCCGATGTAAGAATATCGGAAATTTTTCGTTTTTTTAGGTATACACATATTTCCTATGATACAAAATCGTTTAAATTACTGGTGTTATGTTGAAAAATGTATGTAATTTTCGAATACAATTAGCGTTTGTATGTTTCTTTACTGCGTTAGAGAAAAACTATAGGATTACAAAAATGATACGTTAATACATTAGATGATTCTTATATCTTTAATAAAAAAGAAATTTTGTCATTAAAAATCGATAAAATTACAAGAAAAATGTATAGAATTACATTGTACATTATTCAGCAATCTAATGATATTTGCAGATTAACTGCATTATAGAAAAATTACTTGGTCTACAAAGATCCTATGTAAGAATATCGGAAATTTTTCGTTTTTTTTAGGTATACACATATTTCCTATGATACAAAATCGATTTTTTTACAGGTATTATATTGAAAAATGTATGTAATTTTTGCATACAGTTAGTGTTTATATGTTTCTTTACTGCGTTAGAGAAAAACTATAGGATTACAAAAATGATATGTTAATACATTAGATGATTCTTATATCTTTAATAAAAAGAAATTTTGTCATTTAAAACTCGATAAAATTACAAGAAAAATGTTGGAATTACATTGTACATTATTCAGCAATATAATGATATTTGCATATTAACTGCATTATAGAAAAATTACTCAGTCTACAAAAATCCGATGTAAGAATATCGGAAATTTTTCGTTTTTTTAGGTATACACATATTTCCTATGATACAAAATCGTTTATATTACTGTTGTTATGTTGAAAAATGTATGTAATTTTCGAATACAATTAGCGTTTGTATGTTTCTTTACTACGTTAGAGAAAAACTGTAGAATTACAAAAATGATACGCTAATACATTAGATGATTCTTATATCTTTAAGAAAAAGAAATTTTGTTATTAAAAATCGATAAAATTAAAGAAAAATGTTAGAAATTACATTGTACATTATTCAGCAATCTAATGATATTTGCAGATTAACTGCATTATAGAAAAATTACTTGGTCTACAAAGATCCGATGTAAGAATATCGGAAATTTTTCGTTTTTTTTAGGTATACACATATTTTCTATGATACAAAATCGATTTATTTTACAGGTGTTATATTGAAAAATGTATGTAATTTTTGCATACAGTTAGTGTTTATATGTTTCTTTACTGCGTTAGAGAAAAACTAAAGGATTACAAAAAAGATATGTTAATTCACTAGATGATTCTTATATCTTTAATAAAAAGAAATTTTGTCATTTAAACTCGATAAAATTACAAGAAAAATGTTGGAATTACATTGTACATTATTCAGCAATCTAATGATATTTGCATATTAACTGCATTATAGAAAAATTACTCAGTCTACAAAAATCCGATGTAAGAATATCGGAAATTTTTCGTTTTTTTAGGTATACACATATTTCCTATGATACAAAATCGTTTATATTACTGTTGTTATGTTGAAAAATGTATGTAATTTTCGAATACAATTAGCGTTTGTATGTTTCTTTACTTCGTTAGAGAAAAACTGTAGGATTACAAAAATGATATTCTAATACATTAGATGATTCTTATATCTTTAATAAAAAGAAATTTTGTTATTAAAAACTCGATAAAATTACAAGAAAAATGTTAGAAATTACATTGTACATTATTCAGCAATCTAATGATATTTGCAGATTAACTGCATTATAGAAAAATTACTCAGTCTACAAAAATCCGATGTAAGAATATCGGAAATTTTTCGTTTTTTTAGGTATACACATATTTCCTATGATACAAAATCGTTTATATTACTGTTGTTATGTTGAAAAATGTATGTAATTTTCGAATACAATTAGCGTTTGTATGTTTCTTTACTACGTAAGGGAAAAACTATAGAATTACAAAAATGATACGCTAATACATTAGATGATTCTTATATCTTTAATAAAAAGAAATTTTGTTATTAAAACTCGATAAAATTAGAAGAAAAATGTTCGAATTACATTGTACATTATTCAGCAATATAATGATATTTGCATATTAACTGCATTATAGAAAAATTACTCAGTCTACAAAAATCCGATGTAAGAATATCGGAAATTTTTCGTTTTTTTAGGTATACACATATTTCCTATGATACAAAATCGTTTAAATTACTGGTGTTATGTTGAAAAATGTATGTAATTTTCGAATACAATTAGCGTTTGTATGTTTCTTTACTTCGTTAGAGAAAAACTGTAGGATTACAAAAATGATACGTCTAATACATTAGATGATTCTTATATCTTTAATAAAAAGAAATTTTGTCATTAAAAATCGATAAAATTAAAAAAAATTTAGAAATTACATTGTACATTATTCAGCAATCTAATGATATTTGCAGATTAACTGCATTATAGAAAAATTACTTGATCTACAAAGATCCTATGTAAGAATATCGGAAATTTTTCGTTTTTTTTAGGTATACACATATTTCCTATGATACAAAATCGATTTTTTTACAGGTATTATATTGAAAAATGTATGTAATTTTTGCATACAGTTAGTGTTAATATGTTTCTTTACTGCGTTAGAGAAAAACTGTAGGATTACAAAAATGATATTCTAATACATTAGATGATTCTTATATCTTTAATAAAAAGAAATTTTATTATTTAAAATCGATAAAATTACAAGAAAAATGTTGGAATTACATTGTACATTATTCAGCAATATAATGATATTTGCATATTAACTGCATTATAGAAAAATTACTCAGTCTACAAAAATCCGATGTAAGAATATCGGAAATTTTTCGTTTTTTTAGGTATACACATATTTCCTATGATACAAAATCGTTTATATTACTGTTGTTTTAGTCTACAATAATCCGATGTAAGAATATCGAAAATTTTTCGTTTTTTTAAATATAAATATATTTTCTATGATACAAAATCGATTTAATTACTGTTTTATGTTGAAAAATGTACGCAATTTTCGCATACAATAAGCGTTTGTATGTTTCTTTACTGCGTTAGAGAAAAACTGTAGGATTACAAAAATGATATGTTAATACATTAGATGATTCTTATATCTTTAATAAAAAGAAATTTTGTTATTAAAACTCGATAAAATTACAAGAAAAATGTTGGAATTACATTGTACATTATTCAGCAATATAATGATATTTGCATATTAACTGCATTATAGAAAAATTACTCAGTCTACAAAAATCCGATGTAAGAATATCGGAAATTTTTCGTTTTTTTAGGTATACACATATTTCCTATGATACAAAATCGTTTATATTACTGTTGTTATGTTGAAAAATGTATGTAATTTTCGAATACAATTAGCGTTTGTATGTTTCTTTACTTCGTTAGAGAAAAACTGTAGGATTACAAAAATGATATGTCTAATACATTAGATGATTCTTATATCTTTAATAAAAAGAAATTTTGTTATTAAAACTCGATAAAATTACAAGAAAAATGTTCGAATTACATTGTACATTATTCAGCAATATAATGATATTTGCATATTAACTGCATTATAGAAAAATTACTCAGTCTACAAAAATCCGATGTAAGAATATCGGAAATTTTTCGTTTTTTTAGGTATACACATATTTCCTATGATACAAAATCGTTTATATTACTGTTGTTATGTTGAAAAATGTATGTAATTTTCGAATACAATTAGCGTTTGTATGTTTCTTTACTACGTAAGGGAAAAACTATAGAATTACAAAAATGATACGCTAATACATTAGATGATTCTTATATCTTTAATAAAAAGAAATTTTGTCATTAAAAATCGATAAAATTAAAAAAAATTTAGAAATTACATTGTACATTATTCAGCAATCTAATGATATTTGCAGATTAACTGCATTATAGAAAAATTACTTGATCTACAAAGATCCGATGTAAGAATATCGGAAATTTTTCGTTTTTTTTAGGTATACACATATTTCCTATGATACAAAATCGATTTTTTTACAGGTATTATATTGAAAAATGTATGTAATTTTTGCATACAGTTAGTGTTTATATGTTTCTTTACTGCGTTAGAGAAAAACTATAGGATTACAAAAATGATATGTTAATACATTAGATGATTCTTATATCTTTAATAAAAAGAAATTTTGTCATTAAAACTCGATAAAATTAAAAGAAAAATGTTGGAATTACATTGTACATTATTCAGCAATATAATGATATTTGCATATTAACTGCATTATAGAAAAATTACTCAGTCTACAAAAATCCGATGTAAGAATATCGGAAATTTTTCGTTTTTTTAGGTATACACATATTTCCTATGATACAAAATCGTTTATATTACTGTTGTTATGTTGAAAAATGTATGTAATTTTCGAATACAATTAGCGTTTGTATGTTTCTTTACTACGTAAGGGAAAAACTATAGAATTACAAAAATGATACGCTAATACATTAGATGATTCTTATATCTTTAATAAAAAGAAATTTTGTCATTTAAACTCGATAAAATTACAAGAAAAATGTTGGAATTACATTGTACATTATTCAGCAATATAATGATATTTGCATATTAACTGCATTATAGAAAAATTACTCAGTCTACAAAAATCCGATGTAAGAATATCGGAAATTTTTCGTTTTTTTAGGTATACACATATTTCCTATGATACAAAATCGATTTATATTACAGGTATTATATTGAAAAATGTATGTAATTTTCGCATACAGTTAGTGTTAATATGTTTCTTTACTGCGTTAGAGAAAAACTGAAGGATTACAAAAATGATATGTTAATACATTAGATGATTCTTATATCTTTAATAAAAAGAAATTTTGTTATTAAAACTCGATAATATTACAAGGAAAATGTTAGAATTACATTGTACATTATTCAGCAATATAATGATATTTGCATATTAACTGCATTATAGAAAAATTACTTAGTCTACAATAATCCGATGTAAGAATATCGGATATTTTTCGTTTTTTTAGGTATACACATATTTCCTATGATACATAATCGATTATAATTACTAGGTATTATATTAAAAAATGTATGTAATTTTCGCATAAAATTAGCGTTCGTATGTTTCTTTACTGCGTAAGAGAAAAACTGTAGGATTACAAAAATGATATTCTAATACATTAGATGATTCCTATATCTTTAATAAAAAGAAATTTTTTTATTTAAACTCGATAAAATTACAAGAAAAATGTTGGAATTACATTGTTGTACATTATTCAGCAATATAATGATATTTGCATATTAACTGCATTATAGAAAAATTACTCAGTCTACAAAAATCCGATGTAAGAATATCGGAAATTTTTCGTTTTTTTAGGTATACACATATTTCCTATGATACAAAATCGTTTATATTACTGTTGTTATGTTGAAAAATGTATGTAACTTTCGAATACAATTAGCGTTTGTATGTTTCTCTAATGCGTTAGAGAAAAACTAAAGGATTGCAAAAAATAATATGTTAATACATTAGATGATTCTTATATCTTTAATAAAAAGAAATTTTGTCATTTAAACTCGATAAAATTAAAAGAAAAATGTTGGAATTACATTGTACATTATTCAGCAATATTATGATATTTGCATATTAACTGCATTATAGAAAAATTACTCAGTCTACAAAAATCCGATGTAAGAATATCGGAAATTTTTCGTTTTTTTAGGTATACACATATTTCTTGTAAAATCGCTTTATATTGCTTAGTTTTTGAGATACTTTAAAAAGTGTAAAAAAAGGTGTTAATTTGTGTTAAATTTTTTTCATATATATCTCGAAAAGTAAGAGAAATACAATATCTTTGTTTATCGCCTTTTTTGTAGTAAATAAATTTGTCTACAAAACACGATATTTGTAAAATCGCTTTATCTTTCTTTCCTTTTGAGATATTTAAAAAATGTAAATAAATGACGGAATTTTTTTTTATTTTTTTTTAATATATCTCGAAAAGTAAAGGAAATACAATATCTTTGTTTATCGCCTTTTTTGTAGTAAATAAATTTGTCTACAAATCATAATATTTGTAAAATCGCTTTATCTTGCTTAGTTTTTGAGATACTTTAAAAAATGTAAAAAAAAGAAGGGAATTTGTGTTTAATTTTTTTAATATATCTCGAAAAGTAAGAGAAATACAATATCTTTGTATACAAACTTTTTTGTAGTAAATGAAATTGTCTACAAAATAGAATAATTGTAATATCTCCCTATCTTGCTTAGTTTTTGAGATATTTAAAAAAATTTACAAAAGGTTGGGAGTTTATTTTTTTTTTTTTTTTTTTTTTAATATATCTTAGAAAGTAAGGGAGATACAATAACTTTGCATATATCCTTCTTAGTATGTAATTTAATAGTCTACAAAACATAATATACGTAAAATCACTCTGTCTTGCTTAGTTTTTGAGATATTTAAAAAATGTAAATAATAAAGTGTTTTTGTGCTAAATTTTTTTAATATATATATTTTGAAAAGTAAGGGAAATACAATATCTTTGTATATAACCTTCTTTGTGGGAATTAAAATTGTCTACAATACACAATATATGTAAATTCGCTCTATCTTACTTATTTTTTGAGATATTTAAATAACGTAAAAAAAGGAGAAAACTAGTGTTTAATTTTTTTACTATATCTCAAAAAGTAATAGAAATACAATATCTTTGTAAATTACCTTTTTTGTAGAAAATAAAATTGTCTACAAAACATATTATTTGTAAAATCGCTTTATCTTGCTTAGTTTTTGAGATATTTAAAAAAATGTAAAATAATAGGGAATTTGTGTTTAATTTTTTTAATATATCTCGAAAAGTAAGGGAAATACAATATCTTTGTATAAAAACTTTTTTGTAGTAAATGAAATTGTCTACAAAACACAATATTTGTAAAATCTCGCTATCTTGCTTTCTGTTTGAGATATGTAAAAAAATGTAAAAAAAGAAGAAACTTTGAGGTTAATTTTTTAATATATCTCGAAAAGTAATGGAAAGACAATATCTTTGTATATTACCTATTTTGTAGAAAATAAAATTGTCAACAAAACATAATATTAGTAAAATCGCTCTATCTTGCTTATTTTTTGAGATATTTTAAAAAATGTATAAAAAAGTGGGAATTTGTTTTTTTTTTTTTTAATATATTTTAAAAAATAATTGAAATACAATATCTTTGTATAAAACTATATTTGTAGGAAATAAAATTGTCTACAAAATAGAATAATTGTAATATCTCCCTATCCTGCTTAGTTTTTGAGATATTTAAAAAAATTTACAATAGGTAGGGAGTTAATTTTTTTTTTTTTTAATATATCTTGAAAAGTAAGGGAGATACAATAACTTTGCATATATCCTTCTTAGTAGGTAATTTAATAGTCTACAAAACATAATATACGTAAAATCACTCTGTCTTGCTTAGTTTTTGAGATATTTAAAAAAATGTAAATAATGAAGTGTATTTGTGCTAAATTTTTTTAATATATATATTTTGAAAAGTAAGGGAAATACAATATCTTTGTATATAACCTTCTTTGTGGGAATTAAAATTGTATACAATACACAATATAGGTAAATTCGCTCTATCTTACTTATTTTTTGAGATATTTAAATAACGTAAAAAAAGGAGAAAACTAGTGTTTAATTTTTTTACTATATCTCAAAAAGTAATAGAAATACAATATCTTTGTAAATTACCTTTTTTGTAGAAAATAAAATTGTCTAAAAAACATATTATTTGTAAAATCGCTTTATCTTGCTTAGTTTTTGAGATATTTAAAAAAATGTAAAATAGTAGGGAATTTGTGTTTAATTTTTTTATTATATCTCGAAAAGTAAGGGAAATACAATATCTTTGTATAACAACTTTTTTGTAGTAAATAAATTTGTCTACAAAACACGCTATTTGTAAAATCGCTTTATCTTCCTTTCCTTTTGAGATATTTAAAAAATGAAAATAATTGACCGAATTTTTTTTTACTTTTTTAATATATCTCGAAAAGTAATGAAAATACAATATCTTTGTTTATCGCCTTTTTTGTAGTAAATAAATTTGTCTACAAATCATAATATTTGTAAAATCGCTTTATCTTGCTTAGTTTTTAGATACTTTAAAAAATGTAAAAAAAGGAGGGAATTTGTGTTTAATTTTTTTAATATATCTCGAAAAGTAAGAGAAATACAATATCTTTGTATACAAACTTTTTTGTAGTAAATGAAATTGTCTACAAAACACAATATTTGTAAAATCTCGCTATCTTGCTTTCTGTTTGAGATATGTAAAAAAATGTAAAAGAAGAAGAAAATTTGAGTTTAATTTTTTAATATATCTCGAAAAGTAATGGAAATACAATATCTTTGTATGTTACCTATTTTGTAGAAAATAAAATTGTCTACAAAACATAATATTAGTAAAATCGCTCTATCTTGCTTAGTTTTTGAGATATTTTAAAAAATGTATAAAAAAGTGGGAATTTGTTTTTTTTTTTTTTTAATATATCTCAAAAAATAATTGAGATACAATATCTTTGTATAAAACTATATTTGTAGGAAATAAAATTGTCTACAAAATAGAATAATTGTAATATCTTCCTATCTTGCTTAGTTTTTGAGATATTTAAAAAAATGTAAAAAAAGTTGGGAGTTTATTTTTTTTTTTTTTTTTAATATATCTTGAAAAGTAAGGGAGATACAATAACTTTGCATATATCCTTCTTAGTAGGTAATTTAATAGTCTACAAAACATAATATACGTAAAATCACTCTGTCTTGCTTAGTTTTTGAGATATTTAAAAAAATGTAAATAATGAAGTGTATTTGTGCTAAATTTTTTTAATATATATATTTTGAAAAGTAAGGGAAATACAATATCTTTGTATATAACCTTCTTTGTGGGAATTAAAATTGTCTACAATACACAATATAGGTAAATTCGCTCTATCTTACTTATTTTTTGAGATATTTAAATTACGTAAAAAAAGGAGAAAACTAGTGTTTAATTTTTTTACTATATCTCAAAAAGTAATAGAAATACAATATCTTTGTAAATTACCTTTTTTGTAGAAAATAAAATTGTCTACAAAACATATTATTTGTAAAATCGCTTTATCTTGCTTAGTTTTTGAGATATTTAAAAAACTGTAAAATAGTAGGGAATTTGTGTTTAATTTTTTTATTATATCTCGAAAAGTAAGGGAAATACAATATCTTTGTATAACAACTTTTTTGTAGTAAATAAATTTGTCTACAAAACACGCTATTTGTAAAATCGCTTTATCTTCCTTTCCTTTTGAGATATTTAAAAAATGGAAATAATTGACCGAATTTTTTTTTACTTTTTTAATATATCTCGAAAAGTAATGAAAATACAATATCTTTGTTTATCGCCTTTTTTGTAGTAAATAAATTTGTCTACAAATCATAATATTTGTAAAATCGCTTTATCTTGCTTAGTTTTTAGATACTTTAAAAAATGTAAAAAAGGAGGGAATTTGTGTTTAATTTTTTTAATATATCTCGAAAAGTAAGAGAAATACAATATCTTTGTATACAAACTTTTTTGTAGTAAATGAAATTGTCTACAAAACACAATATTTGTAAAATCTCGCTATCTTGCTTTCTGTTTGAGATATATAAAAAAATGTAAAAAAAGAAGAAAATTTAAGTTTAATTTTTTAATATATCTCGAAAAGTAATGGAAATACAATATCTTTGTATGTTACCTATTTTGTAGAAAATAAAATTGTCAACAAAACATAATATTAGTAAAATCGCTCTATCTTGCTTATTTTTCGAGATATTTTAAAAAATGTATAAAAAAGTAGGAATTTGTATTTTTTTTTTTAATATATCTCAAAAAATAATTGAGATACAATATCTTTGTATAAAACTATATTTGTAGGAAATAAAATTGTCTACAAAATAGAATAATTGTAATATCTCCCTATCTTGCTTAGTTTTTGAGATATTTTAAAAAATGAAAAAAAAGGAGGGAATTTGTGTTTAATTTATTTAATATATCTCGAAAAGTAAGAGAAATACAATATCTTTGTATACAAAATTTTTTGTAGTAAATGAAATTGTCTACAAAACACAATATTTGTAAAATCTCGCTATCTTGCTTTGTTTTTGAGATATTTTAAAAAATGTAAAAAAGGAGGGAATTCGTGTTTAATTTTTTTAATACATTTTGAAAAGTAATAGAAATACAATATCTTTGTTTATCGCCTTTTTTCTAGTAAATAAATTTGTCTACAAAACACGCTATTTATAAAATCGCTTTAACTTCCTTTCCTTTTGAGATATTAAAAAAATGTAAATAAATGACGGAATTTTTTTTTATTTTTTTAATATATCTCAAAAAGTAATGGAAATACAATATCTTTGTTTATCGCCTTTTTTGTAGTAAATAAATTTGTCTACAAAACATAATATTTGTAAAATCGCTTTATATTGCTTAGTTTTTGAGATTCTTTAAAAAGTGTAAAAAAGAAGGGAATTTGTGTTTAATTTTTTTAATAAATCTCGAAAAGTAAGGGAAATACAATATCTTTGTTTATCGCCTTTTTTGTAGTAAATAAAATTGTCTACCAAACCTTATATTTGTAAAATCGCTTTATATTGCTTAGTTTTTGAGATATTTAAAAAAATGTAAATATTGAAGTGTATTTGTGCTAAATTTTTTTAATATATATATTTTGAAAAGTAAGGGAAATACAATATCTTTGTATATAACCTTCTTTGTGGGAATTAAAATTGTCTACAATACACAATATATGTAAATTCGCTCTATCTTACTTATTTTTTGAGATATTTAAATAACGTAAAAAAAAAAGAAAACTAGTGTTTAATTTTTTTACTATATCTCAAAAAGTAATAGAAATACAATATCTTTGTAAATTACCTTTTTTGTAGAAAATAAAATTGTCTACAAAACATATTATTTGTAAAATCGCTTTATCTTGCTTAGTTTTTGAGATATTTAAAAAAATGTAAAATAGTAGGGAATTTGTGTTTAATTTTTTTAATATATCTCGAAAAGTAAGGGAAATACAATATCTTTGTATAAAAACTTTTTTGTAGTAAATGAAATTGTCTACAAAACACAATATTTGTAAAATCTCGCTATCTTGCTTTCTGTTTGAGATATGTAAAAAAATGTAAAAAAAGAAGAAAATTTGAGGTTAATTTTTTAATATATCTCGAAAAGTAATGGAAAGACAATATCTATGTATATTACCTATTTTGTAGAAAATAAAATTGTCAACAAAACATAATATTAGTAAAATCGCTCTATCTTGCTTATTTTTTGAGATATTTTAAAAAATGTATAAAAAAGTGGGAATTTGTTTTTTTTTTTTTTTTAATATATTTTAAAAAATAATTGAGATACAATATCTTTGTATAAAACTATATTTGTAGGAAATAAAATTGTCTACAAAATAGAATAATTGTAATATCTCCCTATCCTGCTTAGTTTTTGAGATATTTAAAAAAATTTACAATAGGTAGGGAGTTTATTTTTTTTTTTTTTTAATATATCTTGAAAAGTAAGGGAGATACAATAACTTTGCATATATCCTTCTTAGTAGGTAATTTAATAGTCTACAAAACATAATATACGTAAAATCACTCTGTCTTGCTTAGTTTTTGAGATATTTAAAAAAATGTAAATAATGAAGTGTATCTGTGCTAAATTTTTTTTAATATATATATTTTGAAAAGTAAGGGAAATACAATATCTTTGTATATAACCTTCTTTGTGGGAATTAAAATTGTCTACAATACACAATATAGGTAAATTCGCTCTATCTTACTTATTTTTTGAGATATTTAAATAACGTAAAAAAAGGAGAAAACTAGTGTTTAATTTTTTTACTATATCTCAAAAAGTAATAGAAATACAATATCTTTGTAAATTACCTTTTTTGTAGAAAATAAAATTGTCTACAAAACATATTATTTGTAAAATCGCTTTATCTTGCTTAGTTTTTGAGATATTTAAAAAACTGTAAAATAGTAGGGAATTTGTGTTTAATTTTTTTATTATATCTCGAAAAGTAAGGGAAATACAATATCTTTGTATAACAACTTTTTTGTAGTAAATAAATTTGTCTACAAAACACGCTATTTGTAAAATCGCTTTATCTTCCTTTCCTTTTGAGATATTTAAAAAATGAAAATAATTGACCGAATTTTTTTTTACTTTTTTAATATATCTCGAAAAGTAATGAAAATACAATATCTTTGTTTATCGCCTTTTTTGTAGTAAATAAATTTGTCTACAAATCATAATATTTGTAAAATCGCTTTATCTTGCTTAGTTTTTAGATACTTTAAAAAATGTAAAAAAGAAGGGAATTTGTGTTTAATTTTTTTAATATATCTCGAAAAGTAAGAGAAATACAATATCTTTGTATACAAACTTTTTTGTAGTAAATGTAATTGTCTACAAAACACAATATTTGTAAAATCTCGCTATCTTGCTTTCTGTTTGAGATATATAAAAAAATGTAAAAAAAGAAGAAAATTTAAGTTTAATTTTTTAATATATCTCGAAAAGTAATGGAAATACAATATCTTTGTATGTTACCTATTTTGTAGAAAATAAAATTGTCAACAAAACATAATATTAGTAAAATCGCTCTATCTTGCTTATTTTTCGAGATATTTTAAAAAATGTATAAAAAAGTAGGAATTTGTATTTTTTTTTTAATATATCTCAAAAAATAATTGAGATACAATATCTTTGTATAAAACTATATTTGTAGGAAATAAAATTGTCTACAAAATAGAATAATTGTAATATCTCCCTATCTTGCTTAGTTTTTGAGATATTTTAAAAAATGAAAAAAAAGGAGGGAATTTGTGTTTAATTTATTTAATATATCTCGAAAAGTAAGAGAAATACAATATCTTTGTATACAAAATTTTTTGTAGTAAATGAAATTGTCTACAAAACACAATATTTGTAAAATCTCGCTATCTTGCTTTGTTTTTGAGATATTTTAAAAAATGTAAAAAAAGGAGGGAATTCGTGTTTAATTTTTTTAATACATTTTGAAAAGTAATAGAAATACAATATCTTTGTTTATCGCCTTTTTTCTAGTAAATAAATTTGTCTACAAAACACGCTATTTGTAAAATCGCTTTAACTTCCTTTCCTTTTGAGATATTTAAAAAATGTAAATAAATGACGGAATTTTTTTTATTTTTTTAATATATCTCAAAAAGTAATGGAAATACAATATCTTTGTTTATCGCCTTTTTTGTAGTAAATAAATTTGTCTACAAAACATAATATTTGTAAAATCGCTTTATATTGCTTAGTTTTTGAGATTCTTTAAAAAGTGTAAAAAAGAAGGGAATTTGTGTTTAATTTTTTTAATAAATCTCGAAAAGTAAGGGAAATACAATATCTTTGTTTATCGCCTTTTTTGTAGTAAATAAAATTGTCTACCAAACCTTATATTTGTAAAATCGCTTTATATTGCTTAGTTTTTGAGATATTTAAAAAAATGTAAATATTGAAGTGTATTTGTGCTAAATTTTTTTAATATATATATTTTGAAAAGTAAGGGAAATACAATATCTTTGTATATAACCTTCTTTTTGGGAATTAAAATTGTCTACAAGACACAATATATGTAAATTCGCTCTATCTTACTTATTTTTTGAGATATTTAAATAACGTAAAAAAAGGAGAAAACTAGTGTTTAATTTTTTTACTATATCTCGAAATTAATAGAAATACAATATCTTTGTAAATTACCTTTTTTGTAGAAAATAAAATTGTCTACAAATCATAATATTTGTAAAATCGCTTTATCTTGCTTAGTTTTTGAGATACTTTAAAAAATGTAAAAAAAGGAAGGAATTTGTGTTTAGTTTTTTTAATATATCTCGAAAAGTAAGAGAAATACAATATCTTTGTATACAAACTTTTTTGTAGTAAATGAAATTGTCTACAAAACACAATATTTGTAAAATCTCGCTATCTTGCTTTCTGTTTGAGATATGTAAAAAAATGTAAAAGAAGAAGAAAATTTGAGTTTAATTTTTTAATATATCTCGAAAAGTAATGGAAATACAATATCTTTGTATGTTACCTATTTTGTAGAAAATAAAATTGTCTACAAAACATAATATTAGTAAAATCGCTCTATCTTGCTTAGTTTTTGAGATATTTTAAAAAATGTATAAAAAAGTGGGAATTTGTTTTTTTTTTTTTAATATATCTCAAAAAATAATTGAGATACAATATCTTTGTATAAAACTATATTTGTAGGAAATAAAATTGTCTACAAAATAGAATAATTGTAATATCTTCCTATATTGCTTAGTTTTTGAGATATTTAAAAAAATGTAAAAAAAGTTGGGAGTTTATTTTTTTTTTTTTTAATATATCTTGAATAGTAAGGGAGATACAATAACTTTGCATATATCCTTCTTAGTAGGTAATTTAATAGTCTACAAAACATAATATACGTAAAATCACTTTGTCTTGCTTAGTTTTTGAGATATTTAAAAAAATGTAAATAATGAAGTGTATTTGTGCTAAATTTTTTTAATATATATATTTTGAAAAGTAAGGGAAATACAATATCTTTGTATATAACCTTCTTTGTGGGAATTAAAATTGTCTACAAGACAAAATATATGTAAATTCGCTCTATCTTACTTATTTTTTGAGATATTTAAATAACGTAAAAAAAGGAGAAAACTAGTGTTTAATTTTTATACTATATCTCGAAAAGTAATAGAAATACAATATCTTTGTAAATTACCTTTTTTGTAGAAAATGAAATTGTCTACAAAACATATTATTTGTAAAATCGCTTTATCTTGCTTAGTTTTTGAGATACTTTAAAAAATGTAAAAAAAGGAGGGAATTTGTGTTTAACTATTTAATATATCTCGAAAAGTAAGGAAAATACAATATTTTTGTATAAAAACTTTTTTGTAGTAAATGAAATTGTCTACAAAACACAATATTTGTAAAATCGCGCTATCTTGCTTTTTGTTTGAGATATGTAAAAAAATGTAAAAAAAGAAGAAAATTTGTCTTAATTTTTTAATATATCTCGGAAAGTAATGGAGATACAATATCTTTGTATAAAACTATATTTGTAGGAAATAAAATTGTCTACAAAATATAATAATTGTACAATCACGCTATCTTGCTTAGTTTTTGAGATATTTAAAAATTTATAAAAAGGTGGGAATTCGTTTTTAATTTTCTTTATATATCTCGAAAATCAAGGGAAATACAATATCTTTTCAAATAACCTTTTTTGTAGGAAATAAAATTGTCTTCAAAACATAATATTTGTAAGATCGCTGTATTTTGCTTAGTTAGGAGATATTTAAAAAAATGTAATAAAAGTTGGGAGTTTATTTTTTTTTTTTTAATATATCTTGATAAATAAGGGAGATAAAATAAGTTGGCATATATCCTTCTTTGTAGGAAATTTAATAGTCTACAAAACATAATATTTGTAAAATCGCTCTATCTTGCTTAGTTTTTGAGATATTTTAAAAAATGTATAAAAAGGTAAGAATTTGTTTTTTTTTTAAATATATCTCAAAAAAAGTAATGGAGATACAATATCTTTGTATAAAACTATATTTGTAGGAAATAAAATTGTCTACAAAATATAATAATTGTAAAATCGCTGTATCTTGCTTAGTTTAGAAATATTTAAAAAAATGTAAAAAAAGTTGGGATTTTATTTTTTTTTTTTTTTTAATATATCTTGAAAAGTAAGGGAGAAAAAATAACTTTGCATATATCCTTCTTTGTAGGTAATTTCATAGTCTACAAAACATAATATTTGTAAAATCGCTCTATCTTGCTTAGTTTTTGAGATATTTTAAAAAATGTATAAAAAGGTGAGAATTTGTTTTTTTTTTAAATATATATCAAAAAGTAATGGAGATACAGTATCTTTGTATAAAACTATATTTATAGGAAATAAAATTGTCTAAAAAATATAATAATTGTAAAATCATCCTATCTTGCTTAGTTTTTGAGATATTTTAAATAATGTAAAAAAGGAGGGAATTTGTATTAAATTTTTTTAATATATCTCGAAAAGTAAGGGAAATACAATATCTTTGTGTATCGCCTTTTTTGTAGTAAATAGATTTGTCTACAAAACACGATATTTGTAAAATCGCTCTATCTTCCTTTCCTTTTGAGATATTTAAAAAACGTAAATAAATGACCGAAATATTTTTTATTTTTTTAAGATATCTCGAAATGTAATAAAAATACAATATATATGTATATACCCTTTTTTGTAGGAAATAAAATTTTCTACAAAACATACTATTTGTAAAATCGCTGTATCTTGCTTAGTTTTTAAGATACTTTAAAAAATGTAAAAAAAGGAGGGAATTTGTGTTACATTTTTTTAATATATCTCGAAAAGTAAGGGATATATAATATCGTTGTTTATCGCCTTTTTTGTAGTAAATAAATTTTCTACAAAACATGATATTTGTAAAATCGCTTTATCTTGCTTAGTTTTTGAGATACTTTTAAAAAGTGTAAAAAAAGGAGGGAATTGGTGTTTAATTTATTTAATATATCTCGAAAAGTAAGAGAAATACAATATCTTTGTATACAAACTTTTTTTGTAGTAAATAAATCTGTCTACAAAACACGCTATTTGTAAAATCGCTTTATCTTCCTTTCCTTTTGAGATATTTAAAAAATGAAAATAATTGACCGAATTTTTTTTTACTTTTTTAATATATCTCGAAAAGCAATAGAAATACAATATCTTTGTTTATCGCCTTTTTTGTAGTAAATAAATTTGTCTACAAATCATAATATTTGTAAGATCGCTTTATCTTGCTTAGTTTTTAGATACTTTAAAAAATGTAAAAAAAGGAGGGAATTTGTGTTTAATTTTTTTTAATATATCTCGAAAAGTAAGAGAAATACAATATCTTTGTATACAAACTTTTTTGTAGTAAATGAAATTGTCTACAAAACACAATATTTGTAAAATCTTGCTATCTTTGCTTTCTGTTTGAGATATGTAAAAAAATGTAAAAATAGAAGAAAATTTGAGTTTAATTTTTTAATATATCTCGAAAAGTAATGGAAATACAATATCTTTGTATGTTACCTATTTTGTAGAAAATAAAATTGTCAAAAAAAAACATAATATTAGTAAAATCGCTCTATCTTGCTTATTTTTCGAGATATTTTAAAAAATGTATAAAAAAGTGGGAATTTGTATTTTTTTTTTTAATATATCTCAAAAAATAATTGAGATACAATATCTTTGTATAAAACTATATTTGTAGGAAATAAAATTGTCTACAAAATAGAATAATTGTAATATCTCCCTATCTTGCTTAGTTTTTGAGATATTTTAAAAAATAAAAAAAAAGGAGGGAATTTGTGTTTAATTTATTTAATATATCTCGAAAAGTAAGAGAAATACAATATCTTTGTATACAAACTTTTTTGTAGTAAATGAAATTGTCTACAAAACACAATATTTGTAAAATCTTGCTATCTTGCTTTCTGTTTGAGATATGTAAAAAAATGTAAAAATAGAAGAAAATTTGAGTTTAATTTTTTAATATATCTCGAAAAGTAATGGAAATACAATATCTTTGTATGTTACCTATTTTTTAGAAAATAAAATTGTCAAAAAAAAACATAATATTAGTAAAATCGCTCTATCTTGCTTATTTTTCGAGATATTTTAAAAAATGTATAAAAAAGTGGGAATTTGTATTTTTTTTTTAAATATATCTCAAAAAATAATTGAGATACAATATCTTTGTATAAAACTATATTTGTAGGAAATAAAATTGTCTACAAAATAGAATAATTGTAATATCTCCCTATCTTGCTTAGTTTTTGAGATATTTTAAAAAATGAAAAAAAAGGAGGGAATTTGTGTTTAATTTATTTAATATATCTCGAAAAGTAAGAGAAATACAATATCTTTGTATACAAACTTTTTTGTAGTAAATGAAATTGTCTACAAAACACAATATTTGTAAAATCTTGCTATCTTGCTTTCTGTTTGAGATATGTAAAAAAAAGGAAGAAAAGAAGAAAATTTGAGTTTAATTTTTAATATATCTCAAAAAATAATTGAGATACAATATCTTTGTATAAAACTATATTTGTAGGAAATAAAATTGTCTACAAAATAGAATAATTGTAATATCTCCATATCTTGCTTAGTTTTTGAGATATTTAAAAAATGTAAAATAGTAGGGAATTTGTGTTTAATTTTTTTAATATATCTCGAAAAGTAAGGGAAATACAATATCTTTGTATAAAAACTTTTTTGTAGTAAATAAATTTGTCTACAAAACACGCTATTTGTAAAATCGCTTTATCTTCCTTTCCTTTTGAGATATTTAAAAAATGAAAATAATTGACGGAATTTTTTTTTACTTTTTTAATATATCTCTAAAAGTAATGGAAATACAATATCTTTGTTTATCGCCTTTTTTGTAGTAAATAAATTTGTCTACAAATCATAATATTTGTAAAATCGCTTTATCTTGCTTAGTTTTTAGATACTTTAAAAAATGTAAAAAGAGGAGGGAATTTGTGTTTAATTTTTTTAATATATCTCGAAAAGTAAGAGATATACAATATCTTTGTATACAAACTTTTTTGTAGTAAATGAAATTGTCTACAAGACATAAAATTTGTAAAATCGCTCTATCTTGCTTTGTTTTTGAGATATTTTAAAAAATGTAAAAAAAGGAGGGAATTCGTGTTTAATTTTTTTAATACATTTTGAAAAGTAATAGAAATACAATATCTTTGTTTATCGCCTTTTTTCTAGTAAATAAATTTGTCTACAAAACACGCTATTTGTAAAATCGCTTTAAATTCCTTTCCTTTTGAGATATTTAAAAAATGTAAATAAAAGACGGAATTTTTTTTTTATTTTTTTAATATATCTCAAAAAGTAATGGAAATACAATATCTTTGTTTATCGCCTTTTTTGTAGTAAATAAATTTGTCTACAAAACACGATATTTGTAAAATCGCTTTATCTTTCTTTCCTTTTGAGATATTTAAAAAATGTAAATAAATGACGGAATTTTTTTTTATTTTTTTAATATATCTCGAAAAGTAAAGGAAATACAATATCTTTGTTTATCGCCTTTTTTGTAGTAAATAAATTTGTCTACAAATCATAATATTTGTAAAATCGCTTTATCTTGCTTAGTTTTTGAGATACTTTAAAAAATGTAAAAAAAGAAGGGAATTTGTGTTTAATTTTTTTAATATATCTCGAAAAGTAAGAGAAATACAATATCTTTGTATACAAACTTTTTTGTAGTAAATGAAATTGTCTACAAAATAGAATAATTGTAATATCTCCCTATCTTGCTTAGTTTTTGAGATATTTAAAAAAATGTAAAAAAAGAAGAAAATTTGAGGTTAATTTTTTAATATATCTCGAAAAGTAATTGAAAGACAATATCTTTGTATATTACCTATTTTGTAGAAAATAAAATTGTCAACAAAACATAATATTAGTAAAATCGCTCTATCTTGCTTATTTTTTGAGATATTTTAAAAAATGTATAAAAAAGTGGGAATTTGTTTTTTTTTTTTTTTAATATATTTTAAAAAATAATTGAGATACAATATCTTTGTATAAAACTATATTTGTAGGAAATAAAATTGTCTACAAAATAGAATAATTGTAATATCTCCCTATCCTGCTTAGTTTTTGAGATATTTAAAAACATTTACAATAGGTAGGGAGTTTATTTTTTTTTTTTTTTTAATATATCTTGAAAAGTAAGGGAGATACAATAACTTTGCATATATCCTTCTTCGTAGGTAATTTAATAGTCTACAAAACATAATATACGTAAAATCACTCTGTCTTGCTTAGTTTTTGAGATATTTAAAAAAATGTAAATAATGAAGTATATTTGTGCTAAATTTTTTTAATATATATATTTTGAAAAGTAAGGGAAATACAATATCTTTGTATATAACCTTCTTTGTGGGAATTAAAATTGTCTACAATACACAATATAGGTAAATTCGCTCTATCTTACTTATTTTTTGAGATATTTAAATAACGTAAAAAAAGGAGAAAACTAGTGTTTAATTTTTTTACTATATCTCAAAAAGTAATAGAAATACAATATCTTTGTAAATTACCTTTTTTGTAGAAAATAAAATTGTCTACAAAACATATTATTTGTAAAATCGCTTTTTCTTGCTTAGTTTTTGAGATATTTAAAAAAATGTAAAATAGTAGGGAATTTGTGTTTAATTTTTTTATTATATCTCGAAAAGTAAGGGAAATACAATATCTTTGTATAACAACTTTTTTGTAGTAAATAAATTTGTCTACAAAACACGCTATTTGTAAAATCGCTTTATCTTCCTTTCCTTTTGAGATATTTAAAAAATGAAAATAATTGACCGAATTTTTTTTTACTTTTTTAATATATCTCGAAAAGTAATGAAAATACAATATCTTTGTTTATCGCCTTTTTTGTAGTAAATAAATTTGTCTACAAATCATAATATTTGTAAAATCGCTTTATCTTGCTTAGTTTTTAGATACTTTAAAAAATGTAAAAAAAGGAGGGAATTTGTGTTTAATTTTTTAATATATCTCGAAAAGTAAGAGAAATACAATATCTTTGTATACAAACTTTTTTGTAGTAAATGAAATTGTCTACAAAACACAATATTTGTAAAATCTCGCTATCTTGCTTTCTGTTTGAGATATATAAAAAAATGTAAAAAAAGAAGAAAATTTGAGTTTAATTTTTTAATATATCTCGAAAAGTAATGGAAATACAATATCTTTGTATGTTACCTATTTTGTAGAAAATAAAATTGTCAACAAAACATAATATTAGTAAAATCGCTCTATCTTGCTTATTTTTCGAGATATTTTAAAAAATGTATAAAAAAGTAGGAATTTGTATTTTTTTTTTTTTTAATATATATCAAAAAATAATTGAGATACAATATCTTTGTATAAAACTATATTTGTAGGAAATAAAATTGTCTACAAAATAGAATAATTGTAATATCTCCCTATCTTGCTTAGTTTTTGAGATATTTTAAAAAATGAAAAAAAAGGAGGGAATTTGTGTTTAATTTATTTAATATATCTCGAAAAGTAAGAGAAATACAATATCTTTGTATACAAACTTTTTTGTAGTAAATGAAATTGTCTACAAAACACAATATTTGTAAAATCTCGCTATCTTGCTTTGTTTTTGAGATATTTTAAAAAATGTAAAAATAGGAGGGAATTCGTGTTTAATTTTTTTAATACATTTTGAAAAGTAATAGAAATACAATATCTTTGTTTATCGCCTTTTTTCTAGTAAATAAATTTGTCTACAAAACACGCTATTTGTAAAATCGCTTTAACTTCCTTTCCTTTTGAGATATTTAAAAAATGTAAATAAATGACGGAATTTTTTTTATTTTTTTAATATATCTCAAAAAGTAATGGAAATACAATATCTTTGTTTATCGCCTTTTTTGTAGTAAATAAATTTGTCTACAAATCATAATATTTGTAATATCTCCCTATCTTGCTTAGTTTTTGAGATATTTTAAAAAATGAAAAAAAATGAGGGAATTTGTGTTTAATTTATTTAATATATCTCGAAAAGTAAGAGAAATACAATATCTTTGTATACAAACTTTTTTGTAGTAAATGAAATTGTCTACAAAACACAATATTTGTAAAATCTTGCTATCTTGCTTTCTGTTTGAGATATGTAATAAAAAGGAAGAAAAGAAGAAAATTTGAGTTTAATTTTTAATATATCTCAAAAAATAATTGAGATACAATATCTTTGTATAAAACTATATTTGTAGGAAATAAAATTGTCTACAAAATAGAATAATTGTAATATCTCCCTATCTTGCTTAGTTTTTGAGATATTTAAAAAATGTAAAATAGTAGGGAATTTGTGTTTAATTTTTTTAATATATCTCGAAAAGTAAGGGAAATACAATATCTTTGTATAAAAACTTTTTTGTAGTAAATAAATTTGTCTACAAAACACGCTATTTGTAAAATCGCTTTATCTTCCTTTTTCCTTTTGAGATATTTAAAAAATGAAAATAATTGACGGAATTTTTTTTTACTTTTTTAATATATCTCTAAAAGTAATGGAAATACAATATCTTTGTTTATCGCCTTTTTTGTAGTAAATAAATTTGTCTACAAATCATAATATTTGTAAAATCGCTTTATCTTGCTTAGTTTTTAGATACTTTAAAAATGTAAAAAAAGGAGGGAATTTGTGTTTAATTTTTTTAATATATCTCGAAAAGTAAGAGATATACAATATCTTTGTATACAAACTTTTTTGTAGTAAATGAAATTGTCTACAAGACATAAAATTTGTAAAATCGCTCTATCTTGCTTTGTTTTTGAGATATTTTAAAAAATGTAAAAAAAGGAGGGAATTCGTGTTTAATTTTTTTAATACATTTTAAAAAGTAATAGAAATACAATATCTTTGTTTATCGCCTTTTTTCTAGTAAATAAATTTGTCTACAAAACACGCTATTTGTAAAATCGCTTTAACTTCCTTTCCTTTTGAGATATTTAAAAAATGTAAATAAATGACGGAATTTTTTTTTTATTTTTTTAATATATCTCAAAAAGTAATGGAAATACAATATCTTTGTTTATCGCCTTTTTTGTAGTAAATAAATTTGTCTACAAAACACGATATTTGTAAAATCGCTTTATCTTTCTTTCCTTTTGAGATATTTAAAAAATGTAAATAAATGACGGAATTTTATTTTATTTTTTTAATATATCTCAAAAAGTAAAGGAAATACAATATCTTTTTTTATCGCCTTTTTTGTAGTAAATAAATTTGTCTACAAATCATAATATTTGTAAAATCGCTTTATCTTGCTTAGTTTTTGAGATACTTTCAAAAATGTAAAAAAAGAAGGGAATTTGTGTTTAATTTTTTTAATATATCTCGAAAAGTAAGAGAAATAAAATATCTTTGTATACAAACTTTTTTGTAGTAAATGAAATTGTCTACAAAATAGAATAATTGTAATATCTCCCTATCTTGCTTAGTTTTTGAGATATTTAAAAAAATTTACAAAAGGTTGGGAGTTTATTTTTTTTTTTTTTTTAATATATCTTAGAAAGTAAGGGAGATACAATAACTTTGCATATATCCTTCTTAGTATGTAATTTAATAGTCTACAAAACATAATATTCGTAAAATCACTCTGTCTTGCTTAGTTTTTGAGATATTTAAAAAAATGTAAATAATAAAGTGTTTTTGTGCTAAATTTTTTTAATATATATATTTTGAAAAGTAAGGGAAATACAATATCTTTGTATATAACCTTCTTTGTGGGAATTAAAATTGTCTACAATACACAATATATGTAAATTCGCTCTATCTTACTTATTTTTTGAGATATTTAAATAACGTAAAAAAAGGAGAAAACTAGTGTTTAATTTTTTTACTATATCTCAAAAAAGTAATAGAAATACAATATCTTTGTAATTACCTTTTTTGTAGAAAATAAAATTGTCTACAAAACATATTATTTGTAAAATCGCTTTATCTTGCTTAGTTTTTGAGATATTTAAAAAAATGTAAAATAGTAGGGAATTTGTGTTTAATTTTTTAAATATATCTCGAAAAGTAAGGGAAATACAATATCTTTGTATAAAAACTTTTTTTGTAGTCAATGAAATTGTCTACAAAACACAATATTTGTAAAATCTCGCTATCTTGCTTTCTGTTTGAGATATGTAAAAAAATGTAAAAAAAGAAGAAAATTTGAGGTTAATTTTTTAATATATCTCGAAAAGTAATGGAAAGACAATATCTTTGTATATTACCTATTTTGTAGAAAATAAAATTGTCAACAAAACATAATGTTAGTAAAATCGCTCTATCTTGCTTATTTTTTGAGATATTTTTAAAAAATGTATAAAAAAGTGGGAATTTGTTTTTTTTTTTTTTTAATATATTTTAAAAAATAATTGAGATACAATATCTTTGTATAAAACTATATTTGTAGGAAATAAAATTGTCTACAAAATAGAATAATTGTAATATCTCCCTATCCTGCTTAGTTTTTGAGATATTTAAAAAAATTTACAATAGGTAGGGAGTTTATTTTTTTTTTTTTTTAATATATCTTGAAAAGTAAGGGAGATACAATAACTTTGCATATATCCTTCTTAGTAGGTAATTTAATAGTCTACAAAACATAATATACGTAAAATCACTCTGTCTTGCTTAGTTTTTGAGATATTTAAAAAAATGTAAATAATGAAGTGTATTTGTGCTAAATTTTTTTAATATATATATTTTGAAAAGTAAGGAAAATACAATATCTTTGTATATAACCTTCTTTGTGGGAATTAAAATTGTCTACAATACACAATATAGGTAAATTCGCTCTATCTTACTTATTTTTTGAGATATTTAAATAACGTAAAAAAAGGAGAAAACTAGTGTTTAATTTTTTTACTATATCTCAAAAAGTAATAGAAATACAATATCTTTGTTAATTACCTTTTTTGTAGAAAATAAAATTGTCTACAAAACATATTATTTGTAAAATCGCTTTATCTTGCTTAGTTTTTGAGATATTTAAAAAAATGTAAAATAGTAGGGAATTTGTGTTTAATTTTTTTATTATATCTCGAAAAGTAAGGGAAATACAATATCTTTGTATAACAACTTTTTTGTAGTAAATAAATTTGTCTACAAAACACGCTATTTGTAAAATCGCTTTATCTTCCTTTCCTTTTGAGATATTTAAAAAATGAAAATAATTGACCGAATTTTTTTTTACTTTTTTAATATATCTCGAAAAGTAATGAAAATACAATATCTTTGTTTATCGCCTTTTTTGTAGTAAATAAATTTGTCTACAAAACACGATATTTGTAAAATCGCTTTATCTTTCTTTCCTTTTGAGATATTTAAAAAATGTAAATAAATGACGGAATTTTTTTTTATTTTTTTAATATATCTCAAAAAGTAAAGGAAATACAATATCTTTTTTTATCGCCTTTTTTGTAGTAAATAAATTTGTCTACAAATCATAATATTTGTAAAATCGCTTTATCTTGCTTAGTTTTTGAGATACTTTCAAAAATGTAAAAAAAGAAGGGAATTTGTGTTTAATTTTTTTAATATATCTCGAAAAGTAAGAGAAATAAAATATCTTTGTATACAAACTTTTTTGTAGTAAATGAAATTGTCTACAAAATAGAATAATTGTAATATCTCCCTATCTTGCTTAGTTTTTGAGATATTTAAAAAAATTTACAAAAGGTTGGGAGTTTATTTTTTTTTTTTTTAATATATCTTAGAAAGTAAGGGAGATACAATAACTTTGCATATATCCTTCTTAGTATGTAATTTAATAGTCTACAAAACATAATATTCGTAAAATCACTCTGTCTTGCTTAGTTTTTGAGATATTTAAAAAAATGTAAATAATAAAGTGTTTTTGTGCTAAATTTTTTTAATATATATATTTTGAAAAGTAAGGGAAATACAATATCTTTGTATATAACCTTCTTTGTGGGAATTAAAATTGTCTACAATACACAATATATGTAAATTCGCTCTATCTTACTTATTTTTTGAGATATTTAAATAACGTAAAAAAAGGAGAAAACTAGTGTTTAATTTTTTTACTATATCTCAAAAAGTAATAGAAATACAATATCTTTGTAAATTACCTTTTTTGTAGAAAATAAAATTGTCTACAAAACATATTATTTGTAAAATCGCTTTATCTTGCTTAGTTTTTGAGATATTTAAAAAAATGTAAAATAGTAGGGAATTGGTGTTTAATTTATTTAATATATCTCGAAAAGTAAGAGAAATACAATATCTTTGTATACAAACTTTTTTGTAGTAAATAAATCTGTCTACAAAACACGCTATTTGTAAAATCGCTTTATCTTCCTTTCCTTTTGAGATATTTAAAAAATGAAAATAATTGACCGAATTTTTTTTTACTTTTTTAATATATCTCGAAAAGTAATGAAAATACAATATCTTTGTTTATCGCCTTTTTTGTAGTAAATAAATTTGTCTACAAATCATAATATTTGTAAAATCGCTTTATCTTGCTTAGTTTTTAGATACTTTAAAAAATGTAAAAAAAGGAGGGAATTTGTGTTTAATTTTTTTAATATATCTCGAAAAGTAAGAGAAATACAATATCTTTGTATACAAACTTTTTTGTAGTAAATGAAATTGTCTACAAAACACAATATTTGTAAAATCTCGCTATCTTGCTTTCTGTTTGAGATATATAAAAAAATGTAAAAAAAGAAGAAAATTTGAGTTTAATTTTTTAATATATCTCGAAAAGTAATGGAAATACAATATCTTTGTATGTTACCTATTTTGTAGAAAATAAAATTGTCAACAAAACACAATATTAGTAAAATCGCTCTATCTTGCTTATTTTTCGAGATATTTTAAAAAATGTATAAAAAAGTGGGAATTTGTATTTTTTTTTTTAATATATCTCAAAAAATAATTGAGATACAATATCTTTGTATAAAACTATATTTGTAGGAAATAAAATTGTCTACAAAATAGAATAATTGTAATATCTCCCTATCTTGCTTAGTTTTTGAGATATTTTAAAAAATGAAAAAAAAAGAGGGAATTTGTGTTTAATTTTTTTAATATATCTCGAAAAGTAAGGGAAATACAATATCTTTGTATAAAAACTTTTTTGTAGTAAATAAATTTGTCTACAAAACACGCTATTTGTAAAATCGCTTTATCTTCCTTTCCTTTTGAGATATTTAAAAAATGAAAATAATTGACGGAATTTTTTTTTACTTTTTTAATATATCTCTAAAAGTAATGGAAATACAATATCTTTGTTTATCGCCTTTTTTGTAGTAAATAAAATTGTCTACCAAACCTAATATTTGTAAAATCGCTTTATATTGCTTAGTTTTTGAGATATTTAAAAAAATGTAAATATTGAAGTGTATTTGTGCTAAATTTTTTTAATATATATATTTTGAAAAGTAAGGGAAATACAATATCTTTGTATATAACCTTCTTTGTGGGAATTAAAATTGTCTACAAGACACAATATATGTAAATTCGCTCTATCTTACTTATTTTTTGAGATATTTAAATAACGTAAAAAAAGGAGAAAACTAGTGTTTAATTTTTATACTATATCTCGAAAAGTAATAGAAATACAATATCTTTGTAAGTTACCTTTTTTGTAGAAAATGAAATTGTCTACAAAACATATTATTTGTAAAATCGCTTTATCTTGCTTAGTTTTTAGATACTTGAAAAAATGTAAAAAAAGGAGGGAATTTGTGTTTAATTTTTTTAATATATCTCGAAAAGTAAGAGATATACAATATCTTTGTATACAAACTTTTTTGTAGTAAATGAAATTGTCTACAAAACATAAAATTTGTAAAATCGCTCTATCTTGCTTTGTTTTTGAGATATTTAAAAAATGTAAATAAATGACGGAATTTTTTTTTATTTTTTTAATATATCTCAAAAAGTAATGGAAATACAATATCTTTGTTTATCGCCTTTTTTGTAGTAAATAAATTTGTCTACAAAACATAATATTTGTAAAATCGCTTTATATTGCTTAGTTTTTGAGATTCTTTAAAAAGTGTAAAAAAGAAGGGAATTTGTGTTTAATTTTTTTAATAAATCTCGAAAAGTAAGGGAAATACAATATCTTTGTTTATCGCCTTTTTTGTAGTAAATAAAATTGTCTACCAAACCTAATATTTGTAAAGTCGCTTTATATTGCTTAGTTTTTGAGATATTTAAAAAAATGTAAATATTGAAGTGTATTTGTGCTAAATTTTTTTAATATATATATTTTGAAAAGTAAGGGAAATACAATATCTTTGTATATAACCTTCTTTGTGGGAATTAAAATTGTCTACAAGACACAATATATGTAAATTCGCTCTATCTTACTTATTTTTTGAGATATTTAAATAACGTAAAAAAAGGAGAAAACTAGTGTTTAATTTTTTTACTATATCTCGAAATTAATAGAAATACAATATCTTTGTAAATTACTTTTTTTGTAGAAAATGAAATTGTCTACAAATCATAATATTTGTAAAATCGCTTTATCTTGCTTAGTTTTTGAGATACTTAAAAAAATGTAAAAAAAGGAAGTAATTTGTGTTTAGTTTTTTTAATATATCTCGAAAAGTAAGAGAAATACAATATCTTTGTATACAAACTTTTTTGTAGTAAATGAAATTGTCTACAAAACACAATATTTGTAAAATCTCGCTATCTTGCTTTCTGTTTGAGATATGTAAAAAAATGTAAAAGAAGAAGAAAATTTGAGTTTAATTTTTTAATATATCTCGAAAAGTAATGGAAATACAATATCTTTGTATTTTACCTATTTTGTAGAAAATAAAATTGTCTACAAAACATAATATTAGTAAAATCGCTCTATCTTGCTTAGTTTTTGAGATATTTTAAAAAATGTATAAAAAAGTGGGAATTTGTTTTTTTTTTTTTTAATATATCTCAAAAAATAATTGAGATACAATATTTTTGTATAAAACTATATTTGTCGGAAATAAAATTGTCTACAAAATAGAATAATTGTAATATCTTCCTATCTTGCTTAGTTTTTGAGATATTTAAAAAAATGTAAAAAAAGTTGGGAGTTTATTTTTTTTTTTTTTTAATATATCTTGAATAGTAAGGGAGATACAATAACTTTGCATATATCCTTCTTAGTAGGTAATTTAATAGTCTACAAAACATAATATACGTAAAATCACTCCGTCTTGCATAGTTTTTGAGATATTTAAAAAAATGTAAATAATGAAGTGTATTTGTGCTAAATTTTTTTAATATATATATTTTGAAAAGTAAGAGAAATACAATATCTTTGTATATAACCTTCTTTGTGGGAATTAAAATTGTCTACAAGACACAATATATGTAAATTCGCTCTATCTTACTTATTTTTTGAGATATTTAAATAACGTAAAAAAAGTAGAAATCTAGTGTTTAATTTTTATACTATATCTCGAAAAGTAATAGAAATACAATATCTTTGTAAATTACCTTTTTTGTAGAAAATGAAATTGTCTACAAAACATATTATTTGTAAAATCGCTTTATCTTGCTTAGTTTTTAGATACTTTAAAAAATGTAAAAAAAGGAGGGAATTTGTGTTTAATTTTTTTAATATATCTCAAAAAGTAAGAGATATACAATATCTTTGTATACAAACTTTTTTGTAGTAAATGAAATTGTCTACAAAACATAAAATTTGTAAAATCGCTCTATCTTGCTTTGTTTTTGAGATATTTTAAAAAATGTAAAAAAAGGAGGGAATTCGTGTTTAATTTTTTTAATACATTTTGAAAAGTAATAGAAATACAATATCTTTGTTTATCGCCTTTTTTCTAGTAAATAAATTTGTCTACAAAACACGCTATTTGTAAAATCGCTTTAACTTCCTTTCCTTTTGAGATATTTAAAAAATGTAAATAAATGACGGAATTTTTTTTTATTTTTTTAATATATCTCAAAAAGTAATGGAAATACAATATCTTTGTTTATCGCCTTTTTTGTAGTAAATAAATTTGTCTACAAAACATAATATTTGTAAAATCGCTTTATATTGCTTAGTTTTTGAGATTCTTTAAAAAGTGTAAAAAAGAAGGGAATTTAAGTTTAATTTTTTTAATAAATCTCGAAAAGTAAGGGAAATACAATATCTTTGTTTATCGCCTTTTTTGTAGTAAATAAAATTGTCTACCAAACCTAATATTTGTAAAATCGCTTTATATTGCTTAGTTTTTGAGATATTTAAAAAAATGTAAATATTGAAGTGTATTTGTGCTAAATTTTTTTAATATATATATTTTGAAAAGTAAGGGAAATACAATATCTTTGTATATAACCTTTTTTGTAGAAAATAAAATTGTCTACAAATCATAATATTTGTAAAATCGCTTTATCTTGCTTAGTTTTTGAGATACTTTAAAAAATGTAAAAAAAGGAAGTAATTTGTGTTTAGTTTTTTTAATATATCTCGAAAAGTAAGAGAAATACAATATCTTTGTATACAAACTTTTTTTTAGTAAATGAAATTGTCTACAAAACACAATATTTGTAAAATCTCGCTATCTTGCTTTCTGTTTGAGATATGTAAAAAAATGTAAAAGAAGAAGAAAATTTGAGTTTAATTTTTTAATATATCTCGAAAAGTAATGGAAATACAATATCTTTGTATGTTACCTATTTTGTAGAAAATAAAATTGTCTACAAAACATAATATTAGTAAAATCGCTCTATCTTGCTTAGTTTTTGAGATATTTTAAAAAATGTATAAAAAAGGTGGGAATTTGTTTTTTTTTTTTTAATATATCTCAAAAAATAATTAAGATACAATATCTTTGTATAAAACTATATTTGTAGGAAATAAAATTGTCTACAAAATAGAATAATTGTAATATCCTTCCTATCTTGCTTAGTTTTTGAGATATTTAAAAAAATGTAAAAAAAGTTGGGAGTTTATTTTTTTTTTTTTTTAATATATCTTGAATAGTAAGGGAGATACAATAACTTTGCATATATCCTTCTTAGTAGGTAATTTAATAGTCTACAAAACCTAATATACGTAAAATCACTCCGTCTTGCTTAGTTTTTGAGATATTTAAAAAAATGTAAATAATGAAGTGTATTTGTGCTAAATTTTTTTAATATATATATTTTGAAAAGTAAGGGAAATACAATATCTTTGTATATAACCTTCTTTGTGGGAATTAAAATTGTCTACAAGACACAATATATGTAAATTCGCTCTATCTTACTTATTTTTTGAGATATTTAAATAACGTAAAAAAAGGAGAAAACTAGTGTTTAATTTTTATACTATATCTCGAAAAGTAATAGAAATACAATATCTTTGTAAATTACCTTTTTTGTAGAAAATGAAATTGTCTACAAAACATATTATTTGTAAAATCGCTTTATCTTGCTTAGTTTTTGAGATACTTTAAAAAATGTAAAAAAAGGAGGGAATTTGTGTTTAATTTTTTTAATATATCTCGAAAAGTAAGAGATATACAATATCTTTGTATACAAACTTTTTTGTAGTAAATGAAATTGTCTACAAAACATAAAATTTGTAAAATCGCTCTATCTTGCTTTGTTTTTGAGATATTTTAAAAAATGTAAAAAAAGGAGGAATTCGTGTTTAATTTTTTTAATACATTTTGAAAAGTAATAGAAATACAATATCTTTGTTTATCGCCTTTTTTCTAGTAAATAAATTTGTCTACAAAACACGCTATTTGTAAAATCGCTTTAACTTCCTTTCCTTTTGAGATATTTAAAAAATGTAAATAAATGACGGAATTTTTTTTTTATTTTTTTAATATATCTCAAAAAGTAATGGAAATACAATATCTTTGTTTATCGCCTTTTTTGTAGTAAATAAATTTGTCTACAAAACATAATATTTGTAAAATCGCTTTATATTGCTTAGTATTTGAGATTCTTTAAAAAGAGTAAAAAAGAAGGGAATTTGTGTTTAATTTTTTTAATAAATCTCGAAAAGTAAGGGAAATACAATATCTTTGTTTATCGCCTTTTTTGTAGTAAATAAAATTGTCTACCAAACCTAATATTTGTAAAATCGCTTTATATTGCTTAGTTTTTGAGATATTTAAAAAAATGTAAATATTGAAGTGTATTTGTGCTAAATTTTTTTAATATATATATTTTGAAAAGTAAGGGAAATACAATATCTTTGTATATAACCTTCTTTGTGGGAATTAAAATTGTCTACAAGACACAATATATGTAAATTCGCTCTATCTTACTTATTTTTTGAGATATTTAAATAACGTAAAAAAAGGAGAAAACTAGTGTTTAATTTTTTTACTATATCTCGAAATTAATAGAAATACAATATCTTTGTAAATTACCTTTTTTGTAGAAAATAAAATTGTCTACAAATCATAATATTTGTAAAATCGCTTTATCTTGCTTAGTTTTTGAGATACTTTAAAAAATGTAAAAAAAGGAAGTAATTTGTGTTTAGTTTTTTTAATATATCTCGAAAAGTAAGAGAAATACAATATCTTTGTATACAAACTTTTTTGTAGTAAATGAAATTGTCTACAAAACACAATATTTGTAAAATCTCGCTATCTTGCTTTCTGTTTGAGATATGTAAAAAAATGTAAAAGAAGAAGAAAATTTGAGTTTAATTTTTTAATATATCTCGAAAAGTAATGGAAATACAATATCTTTGTATGTTACCTATTTTGTAGAAAATAAAATTGTCTACAAAACATAATATTAGTAAAATCGCTCTATCTTGCTTAGTTTTTGAGATATTTTAAAAAATGTATAAAAAAGTCGGAATTTGTATTTTTTTTTTTAATATATCTCAAAAAATAATTGAGATACAATATCTTTGTATAAAACTATATTTGTAGGAAATAAAATTGTCTACAAAATATAATAATTGTACAATCACGCTATCTTGCTTAGTTTTTGAGATATTTTAAAAAATGTATAAAAAGGTAGGAATTCGTTTTTAATTTTCTTAATATATCTCGAAAATCAAGGGAAATACAATATCTTTTCAAATGTCACGTCCAGTGACGTCTAAATTCGAATTTCGTGCACTACACCCAAAAGTTTTAAATTTGGTAAACTCTGTCGTATTTGAATATTATTAGTCTGTCTGATTTTTGCGTAAAAGTAATTTGTTAAACTTTAGTTCGTATAATTTTGCGTGAAAATAGTTCTATAAGTACTATGTAAACCCTGCGAGATAAATTTTTCTTTTTATATATATACATATATCTCATACTGTTTTTTTTAGTATATAAATTTGATACCTTGTATGTACATTAGTTATTAGATCAATTATAATAGATCATTTTCGTTCGCGCTAATGTACCTTATTTTCACTTAAATATTTGGTAATTATGCTTTTCTTTTCCATATTGTTATTATTCTTTGTAAAGATAATTCTGTATTTCTTATGAACGACCATCGATAAATTGTATTTTGTAGAATGGATAAAATAGAGTATTAAGAATCCATTGTCGTTCATAGAGGAATCTGCATTACCGACAGTGTTGGTCGGTAACTAGTTTAGTCGATAAGTAAATGTCGGTAATACCGACATTGCGTTCTTCCAGTACTGACTTATCGGTCGACGTTATATTGGAATGATTGCTTTTAAATTATTATTTCAATGTGCATCAAATATTCATACTTTATTATATTATATTCGTTACTCATATTCTGTCTGCACGTGCATTTTTGCTGACGGCGCAGTCCCAGGAGCTCGCGCTTGATAACATTCCAATGTAACTGACACTTATCTTTCTTCGGAGAATTCGCGCTTGATAAAATTCCAATGTAAGTAATACTTATTTCTCTTCGAAGAATTCGCGCTTGATAAAATTCCAATGTAAGTAATACCTATTTCTCTTCGAAGAATTCGCGCTTGATAGTAACTAATATTTTTGTCAGCGAATTCTTCTCCTTGACTTGGGTCTCACGGTGGGGAAGTCAGTAGTGGAGGAAGCATTTTTGCGTAAGTGGGAGGTACTCCCACTCTTCCGAAACGGACGCTTCTTGCGATGCTACGTTCGTCCATGAAGTCAGTCCACCTTAAATTATAGTCGAGTACGTGTCTAAACTTAGTCTAAAGATTGTCTAGTTTTGTACTAATTTTCTGAGTTCATTTATAAGTCCACCATATACAGTAATCGAGTACGTGTCTAAGAATTTTCTAAAGATTAACTAGTTTTGTACTAATTTTCTAAATTCACTTATAAAGTCCACCTTATATAATTATTGAGTACGTTTCTTAAGTTTGTCTAATGTTCGTCTGGTTTTGATTTTAATTATTATTATAATAATCTACTACTGCGTGTGTCCAAATCTTGTGTTTGTTAAATATCGTGTGTCATCTGGTTCTATTATCAACGGTTTATGAATATTAACTTGGTATTTTGACTTAGCCTGATTTACAATCAGTTCATTTAAATTTTGTTACTAAGTTCTCTCTCTCTTGTTTAATAGAACTTAGTCATTTTCTTCGAACATTTTATTCTTAGTTATTATTGTTATCATAAATCTTTGCAAGCCTAAGTCCTTTATTTATTACCAAATTAATATTCCGTCAACATTGTTCATTAATAATTGTGTGTGTGTGCAACAAGGTGTTTATTGTGTAACAATTTAAATCTAAATTTTAATTTTAAAATATACTATATTGTTATTCTACATTGTGATTGTGATTTAACAACTGCACCCTTCCTTCAAACGCCAATTTCAGTCAGCATATTTGGATTGCATCTCCCATTGGCCAGCACCGGAAACCAGGTAAGAATTAAAGATTTGGTTAACATCCAGGGTTGAGTTTTCTATGACATATTGACGTCCGACGCTCCGGTATCCGCGAGTAAAGCCTATCCCGGGTAAAGTACTGGATAAGCAGGCTGACCCAAAAACAGGCATTGACTTTCTTTCTCTTATCCGAGTAAACGACTGCAAAGTCGTGACCGGTTGAGAAATCTCTAAATTCGTTCTTACTCTTCAAGTAAGAACTGGTGACAGCGGCCACTCGTGAAATCTCTTTTCGAGACGTAACAAGTAACAAAAATTGGTGACAGCGGTGGGATAGCCCAACAATACGGTTTTGTCACCTCGCGATACTCGTAGTTTGGCGGATATTTTCTACGGTTTGCTTACTTGGACTTTCGGATTGTTTCGTATAAATTTTGTTTTTTTTTGTTTGTTTGTTTAAACTAAATTTTTACAATTTAAAATGGCATCGGAACGTGCACGCGCTGGAGCAGAATCTCCAATTGGAACTAGTAGGGAATTTTTGGATAAGGAAAGCGAAATCAGACGAAAGATGGAAGATATAATGCTGATTCAAGAGCAGTTAGGCAAAGTTCAAATAGAAATATTTAAAAGACAGGAGGAACTAGACAAGAGGGAATCAGAAATCGAAGCACAAAGGCGGGAACTAGCGCGAAGAGAGCGCAGATTAGAAATTGGGGGAGGAGAAAATCAAAGATCAGATGATGAATATTCGGGCGACTTCCGAGGATTTGAGAGGACGCGTACTCCGGTGGATTCATTTATCACAGTATCCCGGACGCCCGGTGTCTCCCGAGGCGGGTCGCCTCGCCCAGTTCCCGCGCGAAGACGTTCGATAACGCCCGTCGACGATATGGATAAGTATAATTTGGAAATGAATCGCCTTAGGCGAGAGAACGAGTTATTAAGGAGTACATTGGCCTCCTCGCGACCGCCAACCCCACAACCGCGAAGCGGTTGCCCGTCGATTAAAATTCGTGAAATTACAGAGGGGGTTCCGAAGTTTGACGGTCACAATATTTCCGTAAACCAGTTCGCGAGAGCATGTAAAAGGGCTCTCGATTCGTTGCCCGAAAATTATTCTGACGAATTAGAAAACTCGTTGACCAGATCGTTGATTTCGAAGTTAAGTGGGCATGCTTACGTCGTTATTGAGCATATAAAGGTAACCCGAGTGGAACAGTTAATTGAGCGTTTGAAGGACGCGTTCTTACCATCGTACGGCGCAAATTACTATCGAGGACAATTGGCAACCGAATTTAAGAAACCAGGAGAACACGTCCTTGATTATTTTAGTAGAATCCGTGATTTGACGCAGTCGATCATTGACGAAGAATCGAAGCAGTTAGGTAGATTGGAACGCTCCGTAGAACGAAAAATAGAGGAGGAGGGTTTAGACGCCTTTATAAGAGGCCTTTCTCCTGAGTATCGCACATCATTGCGCTTTGAAAAATATCACGACTTTAGCTCAGCGTTGGTTTGTCTTTTAAAAATCGATAAACAGATACAGGCTGATGCGGCTAGGAACAAGTTGTCGGTCGTTAAAGATAGTAACCCAAAAGTAAGGGTGATTAGACAGGTTGTGGTATGCAACTTTTGTGGTAAGCGCGGACATAGTGAAAACTATTGTTGGAAAAAGAATAGTAAAGGGAAAGATCGCAGTGAACCGAGCGGAAGTAGAAGTAATTCTCCTCGAAACGTTAGGGGATCATTTCGGAAACGATGTAATTATTGCAAAAATTTTGGTCATTTTAAAGCCGACTGTAGGAAATTGAAATACATCGAAAATAAACGCGTGGCGGGAAACGGGGAGGGGAAGCCGGTAACGGACGCGCGTCGGGTTCCCCCTCCGGGTCCGCGTCCACCAAGTCCGACGGCAAAAGCAGGACCGTCGACATCAGAAAAATAATGTATGAACCAACGGTCTCCGCTCCGCTTGTCACGTGTACCTCAAAACAGCTGACGGGTACCGTGACGTTGTTAATTGACACTGGCGCACAAGTAAATTTGATTAAGATTAATAAATTACAAATAGACATTAAAATAAATAAGTCTGAAATTTTACATTTAGTAGGAATTTCCCCCGGTGGTCATTTGACCCTTGGATCTACTAATATTTGCATGTTCGGGGAGTATGTAAAATTTCATTTGGTTAAGAATGATTTTCCTGTCGAGACGGACGGTATTTTGGGAAATGAATTCTTGAGGTCAAGGTCAGCTCTGGTTGACTATGAGAATAGATGCCTCAGATTTCGGAAACAGGTAATCTCATTTATGGAAGAGCAGAGAATTAATATTCCGTCTCGTATGTCAAAAATTTGCTGTATTCATATTAATAATGTCGAAACTACAGAGGGATATGTCCCTCGTTTGAATCTTCAGCCCGGAGTTTTTGCAGGAGAGGCTTTAGTTAGGAACGTAAACGGAAAGGCGTACATTAAGGTAACGAATACGACTTTTGAATCCGTTGATTTGACAATTCCTAAAGTAGAATTATTGGATTATAGTATTGGTACTCTTCCGAATTCAGCATCCAATACCTCTGATCCATCCGGTTTCCTACGCAATATTCATACAATATTTGCCTCCAACTCCGCTGATCCGATTCCAAAATCAGATGTTTCGAATTCCGAGTCACCATCCTCACCCTCCAGGGTTGAATCCGTGAAATCCCTCTTACGCCTTGATCATCTGAATACGGAAGAGGCAAAATCTGTTTCAAAATTAATTGAGTTAAACGCCGATATCTTCCATTTGCCAGGTGAACCATTGGGGAGCACTAATGTTTTGGAACATAAGATAACAACAGCTGATAACGTTCCCGTGCATACTAAACAATATAGATTTCCCCCGGTTCACAAGGAAGAAATTAGGAAACAGACTTCAGAAATGTTAGTTGACGGGATAATTAAGCCGTCCATCTCTCCATATAATTCTCCTATATGGATTGTTCCTAAAAAGGCGGATTCAAAAGGTAATAAACAATGGCGCATGGTGATCGATTACCGGAATCTTAATGAAAAAACAGTAGGTGATGCATATCCTTTGCCCAACATCACCGAAATTTTGGATCAACTCGGCGCGGCTAAATATTTTTCTACTTTTGATCTGAAATCCGGATTTCACCAAATAAGAATGCATCCGGATGACCGCGAAAAGACAGCGTTCTCGACCCCGTATGGTCATTTCGAATTTTGTAGAATGCCTTTTGGCTTGAAAAACGCACCAGCAACCTTTCAACGGTTGATGGATCATGTCTTGACCGGTTTACAAGGCGAAGAAATGTTTGTTTACTTGGACGATGTCGTTCTTTATGCAAGTTCACTTAACGAGCATGAGATAAAATTTGGTAAGCTCGCTCGCAGACTTCGTCAAGCAAATTTAAAATTACAGCCCGACAAATGCGAATTTCTGAGACGGGAGGTAATCTATTTAGGACACATTATTGGGGAAGACGGTGTAAAACCGGACCCAAAGAAATTAGAGGCAGTCCGTGAATTTCCGCGTCCGAGGAACGCAAAATCAGTTCGTCAATTTTTGGGACTCGCCGGTTATTATAGAAGGTTTATTCCTGCCTTCTCTAAAGTCGCCAAACCACTAACGGATTTGTTGAAAAAGGATGTTTTGTTTTGCTGGGAGAATGCCCAGGAAAACGCTTTTTGCTCGTTACGTGATTCTTTGTGTAAAGAACCAATCTTGCAGTATCCAAATTTTGAGTTGCCTTTTAACGTAACGACAGACGCATCCGGCTATGCAATCGGTGCCGTGTTGAGCCAGGGTCCTGTTGGAAAGGATCTGCCTATTTCCTACTGTTCGCGAATTTTGAATCAGGCTGAAAGAAATTACTCCACAATTGAAAGGGAGCTTTTGGCAATAGTTTACGCGACAAGTTATTTTAGGCCATATTTGTACGGCAGAGAGTTTGTTCTGGTAACCGATCACAGGCCGTTAGTATGGTTGAAATCAGTAAAGGATCCTACATCTAGGCTTGTTAAGTGGGGTCTTAAATTGGCAGAATACTCATTTAAAATCGTATACAAATCTGGAACTGCAAATTCGAACGCAGATGCGTTGTCGCGAAATCCGGTGGAGAGTAAAAACATTCTCCCAATAAATATGTTCGATTTGGACGACAGTCTTACTAAATTTGACATTAGACAAACTGCGGACGACGACGGGGACTGTGACGTCAACGAGACAGCTGACAGAGTGACTGGTCTTACTTCATCGTCATCTGATACAGTCGATCCAGTTACAGGGACGGTAACGGACGATGAAGGCTCTGACGTCGACGATACGGATGACTCATCCGCGTATGACAGACTTTACTCCCCGCAGACTGAGACCGAACATAACACGCATTTAAGAATGCTAACAGACAATGTAGGAGTCACAAGAGATTCGCTAAATTTAAGACACGATAATTTAGTTATTTTTACAGATCTAGTCGGAACTCCGTGTGACGAAGGGGCAAAGACTTTAAGTAAAATACATAAGCTTCCGAAATTCGAAGAACTGGTGCTGGGACGCGCTAAAGTGGTCAAATTCGGCAAATATAAGCTAATCGCGATCCCCATTAAAGAACGGGCAATAAATGCCACTAAATTTGAAACGCTGGTTGAAGCTATTGGGTCTTTGCTATCCGTCACACGCGAGCTTGGGTTAACATCAGTCAGCATCTCGAGGACCCAAGGTTTGGACGGAATTTCATGGTTACGAATCTTGAGAAAAATTATTAATACATTCGAAAATGAAAACTGTAAAATAGTTGTTTGTAATAATGAAGTGTCTATTCCAGAGACGGAAAAGAGGGAGGACATTATAGCGGAATGCCACTCCTCGCCTATCGGTGGTCACAAAGGTGTGACAAAAACGTATAATCGTATTCGACAAAAATATCATTGGCCAAATATGAAAAAAGATATTCAAGAATTTATAAATATTTGTGAAAGTTGCCAGATTAAGAAATTAGTTAGAATTAAATCCAAAGAGCCAATGATATTAACCGATACGCCGGGAGCGGCATTCGACAAGATTGCCATGGACATCGTGGGCCCGTTACAGGAGACAAAGATGGGTAATAAATATGTACTCACTATTCAGGATGCACTAACAAAATATTTCATTGCGGTGCCTCTAAAATCAATTACGTCCGTCGACATCGCAGAAGGTCTAGTTCATAACTTTTGTAATATTTTCGGGGCTCCACGATCAATTTTGACAGACCAGGGCACAAATTTTACAGGTTCTTTACTAAGGGCAATATCAAAACAATATAATTGTAAGCAGATTAAAACCACTGCATTTCATCCGCAATCGAACGGATCTTTGGAACGTTCTCATATTGTCCTTATTGAATATTTAAAACATTATATTAATAAAAGAAGCGAGTAGGATAAGTGGCTCACCCATGCAATGTTCGCTTATAATACTAGCACGCATGAGGGAACAAGATTCACCCCTCATGAATTGGTTTTTGGTAAACAGGCAAATGTGCCATCAGTAGATGTTATAACTGGAATCAATTTAGAAGATACCTACTTAGAATATTATTTCGATTTAGTTAATAAAATAAGAACCGCACAAAAGGCGGCAAGACAGAACTTGGTGGGAGCTAAAATTAAATCTAAATATTATTATGATAAAAATGCTAGAGGTCAAAAGCTTAAAGTTGGTCAGGATGTCTATCTTTTGAAACAGCCAACGTCTAAATTGGGAAACCAATATACTGGTCCCCACCAGGTCCTAGAAGTGCTACCCAAAAATAACATCAAAATTAGTTATAAAGGTAAAAGTAAGATTGTTCATAAAGATAAGCTAAAATTGTCGAAATCTAAAAGGTAGTCTTCTTTCGTAAATACTTGTATATTAAAATATTTTGCTAACATATTTGTTTTGCCACTGACTGTACATTATCACCAGGAAGGATGAATTCCAAGGTTTGCTACGTCATCCTTTGTTGCGTCACGACGGCCTTCGCTCTCTTGGGTTACGACTGTGGTGGAAATTCTGCCAACATCAGCACGGTATCATTGCTGGAGACCGGGGAGTGTAATCTACCCGTGTCATCGCCCAACAAGTCGGTGACGTACGTGCAGCTGTTACAGCTGACAGACTATGATAATGTGCGCGTATATCAGTGCAGAGTGGAAATAGACAGAACAATTTATTACTGTGGAATGAGTTCGCATATCTCGGCGGTTCATAACGGTCGCCGCATTTATTTACTTGAAGTGTCTTCGAACGTTTGTAAGAGTATGATAAATACCGGTACACTTTCGTTGAACTCATTCACACAGATTAGTGGACTACGTGTTAACTCGACAGACTTTCGAAGTGTTACGTTAGCAGGTTCCATTACCACCGACGGTAGGTGTCAAGGCACCCAATATTCGGATACCGACGGTACGTGGGACAGTGTGGTTGTTCAAAGTGTAGTGCGCACAGACATTAGAATATACACGGGAATAGTGAAAAGTGGTGAGAACTTGATTTCTCTTAAGGGACATATATCGTGCACCTTTTCAGCGGGAACGTGTTTTACAGACGAAAACGGTTGTGCATTTTGGACAGTTGTTCCCGGTTCGTCGTGTAATTTTGAACGATATACGGCACTGTATGAGGGGTCAGCCACCAAAGTGACGTCATCAATCGCAATCTCACATATTACAACAATGTACTCGGTGACGGAGGGAGACACTGCCTTCGCGTTGATGGGTAAAAACGAGCTCCACATTTGCGGGTATACTCTGGTCACTACTGAACATCCCAAACTTTTTATCTTGGAAACAACAAGTGGTCATACGTTTACGTCAAAGGCAAAAATAACACCCCAAAACATGGATTTGTTTGCCTATATAAATTCAAAGTTCGTATACGTTGAGAAGCACCACCGTGACCAGCTGGAGTCTCTCTATATAAACATCTTACAACAGAAGTGTAACCTAGAACAACAGGTTATTCGAAACGCGTTGGCATTTGCGAACATTCTCCCAGATGTTTTTGCGTACACGGTCATGAAGAGGCCGGGGTACATGGCGGTGGTGGCCGGTGAAGTCGCTCATATTGTCAAGTGCACCCCTATTCCAGTGAAAATAAGACATTCGGAATTATGTTATAGAGAACTTCCCGTGATATATCAAAATTTAAGTGTTTATTTAAAACCAAAGTCGAGAATTTTGGTTAGAAAAGGTACTGAAGTACCGTGCAGCGCACTACTGCCACAGGAATATTTGATCGAGGGAACCTGGTATCAGCTGCTACCAAAGCCAACATACGTAAAGGATCCTCAAATTCTACTACCAGACACGGATGTGGTCTGGAGATACATCGATGCGGGATCGCTCGCGACTAGTGGGATTTATACACAGGCGGATTGGGACGATCTCCGGGACCATGTAATGTTCCCTGTTGAGCAACCGTCTATTTTGAACACTATCGCGAGAGGAGCAGCTGGACATAAAGTGAAAGTTGACACGTTAAATCTTGTGGATTTTGTGGGTGAAAAAGGTGTTAGTGAATTAGCAGAAAGTGTGACCTCTAAACTTTGGAACGGTCTATTGAAATTCGGAACGGTCAGTTCTGCTATTCTTGGAATTGTGCTTATTTTTAAAGTAGTGAAATTGATCATAGACTCTGTTCTTCGAGGGTACGCCCTGCACACAGTTTATGGTTGGAGTTTACATATGTTGGGTGCAGTTTGGGGCTCAATCACGAGCCTACTCCTCCATTTGGGGCGCGGGAAGGATGCTCGGCCCACTCAAAATTCGGACAATGGAATTGAACTTCAGTCGGTGCGCACGGAGACACCAGAATCTTCAAGCGGTGACTCCGGGGCCGCCCAACCTACCTTGGATTCGAGAGGCTGCCAGACAGAAAATACACCTGGTAAGCGGGTTCAATTTCATATGGATGACGAAATCACTCAGAAATCTCGTTCGTTGCGAAGACCACGGGAGTAAATCCCATGGTTCTTCTTCTTAAGGGGGGGAGGTGTCACGTCCAGTGACGTCTAAATTCGAATTTCGTGCACTACACCCAAAAGTTTTAAATTTGGTAAACTCTGTCGTATTTGAATATTATTAGTCTGTCTGATTTTTGCGTAAAAGTAATTTGTTAAACTTTAGTTCGTATAATTTTGCGTGAAAATAGTTCTATAAGTACTATGTAAACCCTGCGAGATAAATTTTTCTTTTTATATATATACATATATCTCATACTGTTTTTTTTAGTATATAAATTCGATACCTTGTATGTACATTAGTTATTAGATCAATTATAATAGATCATTTTCGTTCGCGCTAATGTACCTTATTTTCACTTAAATATTTGGTAATTATGCTTTTCTTTTTCCATATTGTTATTATTCTTTGTAAAGATAATTCTGTATTTCTTATGAACGACCATCGATAAATTGTATTTTGTAGAATGGATAAAATAGAGTATTAAGAATCCATTGTCGTTCATAGAGGAATCTGCATTACCGACAGTGTCGGTCGGTAACTAGTTTAGTCGATAAGTAAATGTCGGTAATACCGACATTGCGTTCTTCCAGTACTGACTTATCGGTCGACGTTATATTGGAATGATTGCTTTTAAATTATTATTTCAATGTGCATCAAATATTCATACTTTATTATATTATATTCGTTACTCATATTCTGTCTGCACGTGCATTTTTGCTGACGGCGCAGTCCCAGGAGCTCGCGCTTGATAACATTCCAATGTAACTGACACTTATCTTTCTTCGGAGAATTCGCGCTTGATAAAATTCCAATGTAAGTAATACTTATTTCTCTTCGAAGAATTCGCGCTTGATAAAATTCCAATGTAAGTAATACCTATTTCTCTTCGAAGAATTCGCGCTTGATAGTAACTAATATTTTTGTCAGCGAATTCTTCTCCTTGACTTGGGTCTCACGGTGGGGAAGTCAGTAGTGGAGGAAGCATTTTTGCGTAAGTGGGAGGTACTCCCACTCTTCCGAAACGGACGCTTCTTGCGATGCTACGTTCGTCCATGAAGTCAGTCCACCTTAAATTATAGTCGAGTACGTGTCTAAACTTAGTCTAAAGATTAGTCTAGTTTTGTACTAATTTTCTGAGTTCATTTATAAGTCCACCATATACAGTAATCGAGTACGTGTCTAAGAATTTTCTAAAGATTAACTAGTTTTGTACTAATTTTATAAATTCACTTATAAAGTCCACTTTATATAATTATTGAGTACGTTTCTTAAGTTTGTCTAATGTTCGTCTGGTTTTGATTTTAATTATTATTATAATAATCTACTACTGCGTGTGTCCAAATCTTGTGTTTGTTAAATATCGTGTGTCATCTGGTTCTATTATCAACGGTTTATGAATATTAACTTGGTATTTTGACTTAGCCTGATTTACAATCAGTTCATTTAAATTTTGTTACTAAGTTCTCTCTCTCTTGTTTAATAGAACTTAGTCATTTTCTTCGAACATTTTATTCTTAGTTATTATTGTTATCATAAATCTTTGCAAGCCTAAGTCCTTTATTTATTACCAAATTAATATTCCGTCAACATTGTTCATTAATAATTGTGTGTGTGTGCAACAAGGTGTTTATTGTGTAACAATTTAAATCTAAATTTTAATTTTAAAATATACTATATTGTTATTCTACATTGTGATTGTGATTTAACAACTGCACCCTTCCTTCAAACGCCAATTTCAGTCAGCATATTTGGATTGCATCTCCCATTGGCCAGCACCGGAAACCAGGTAAGAATTAAAGATTTGGTTAACATCCAGGGTTGAGTTTTCTATGACATATTGACGTCCGACGCTCCGGTATCCGCGAGTAAAGCCTATCCCGGGTAAAGTACTGGATAAGCAGGCTGACCCAAAAACAGGCATTGACTTTCTTTCTCTTATCCGAGTAAACGACTGCAAAGTCGTGACCGGTTGAGAAATCTCTAAATTCGTTCTTACTCTTCAAGTAAGAACTGGTGACAGCGGCCACTCGTGAAATCTCTTTTCGAGACGTAACACAAATAACCTTTTTTGTAGGAAATAAAATTGTCTTCAAAACATAATATTTGTAAGATCGCTGTATTTTGCTTAGTTAGGAGATATTATATGATAAATTATGATAAATAATTTATATAATAAGATATATATAAAAATTAAGATAATAATAAGATAAATGATAGATTATGATAAATAAGGGAGATAAAATAAGTTGGCATATATCCTTCTTTGTAGGTAATTTAATAGTCTACAAAACATAATATTTGTAAAATCGCTCTATCTTGCTTAGTTTTTGAGATATTTTAAAAAATGTATAAAAAGGTAAGAATTTTTTTTTTTTAAATATATCTCAAAAAGTAATGGAGATACAATATCTTTGTATAAAACTATATTTGTAGGAAATAAAATTGTCTACAAAATATAATAATTGTAAAATCGCTGTATCTTGCTTAGTTTAGAAATATTTAAAAAAATGTAAAAAAAGTTGGGATTTTATTTTTTTTTTTTTTAATATATCTTGAAAAGTAAGGGAGATAAAATAACTTTGCATATATCCTTCTTTGTAGGTAATTTCATAGTCTACAAAACATAATATTTGTAAAATCGCTCTATCTTGCTTAGTTTTTGAGATATTTTAAAAAATGTATAAAAAGGTGGGAATTTGTTTTTTTTTTTAAATATATATCAAAAAGTAATGGAGATACAGTATCTTTGTATATAAACTATATTTGTAGGAAATAAAATTGTCTAAAAAATATAATAATTGTAAAATCACCCTATCTTGCTTAGTTTTTAAAATATTTTAAATAATGTAAAAAAGGAGGAAATTTGTATTAAATTTTTTTAATATATCTCGAAAAGTAAGGGAAATACAATATCTTTGTGTATCGCCTTTTTTGTAGTAAATAGATTTGTCTACAAAACACGATATTTGTAAAATCGCTCTATCTTCCTTTCCTTTTGAGATATTTAAAAAATGTAAATAAATGACCGAAATATTTTTTTTATTTTTTAAGATATCTCGAAATGTAATAAGAATACAATATATATGTATATACCCTTTTTTGTAGGAAATAAAATTTTCTACAAAACATACTATTTGTAAAATCGCTGTATCTTGCTTAGTTTTTAAGATACTTTAAAAAATGTAAAAAAAGGAGGGAATTTGTGTTACATTTTTTTAATATATATCGAAAAGTAAGGGATATACAATATCGTTGTTTATCGCCTTTTTTGTAGTAAATAAATTTGTCTACAAAACATGATATTTGTAAAATCGCTTTATCTTGCTTAGTTTTTGAGATACTTTAAAAAGTGTAAAAAAAGGAGGGAATTTGTGTTTAATTTATTTAATATATCTCGAAAAGTAAGAGAAATACAATATCTTTGTATACAAACTTTTTTGTAGTAAATAAATCTGTCTACAAAACACGCTATTTGTAAAATCGCTTTATCTTCCTTTCCTTTTGAGATATTTAAAAAATGAAAATAATTGACCGAATTTTTTTTTTACTTTTTTAATATATCTCGAAAAGCAATAGAAATACAATATCTTTGTTTATCGCCTTTTTTGTAGTAAATAAATTTGTCTACAAATCATAATATTTGTAAAATCGCTTTATCTTGCTTAGTTTTTAGATACTTTCAAAAATGTAAAAAAAGGAGGGAATTTGTGTTTAATTTTTTTAATATATCTCAAAAAGTAAGAGAAATACAATATCTTTGTATACAAACTTTTTTGTAGTAAATGAAATTGTCTACAAAACACAATATTTGTAAAATCTCGCTATCTTGCTTTCTGTTTGAGATATGTAAAAAAAAGGAAAAAAAGAAGAAAATTTGAGCTTAATTTTTAATATATCTCAAAATATAATTGAGATACAATATCTTAGTATAAAACTATATTTGTAGGAAATAAAATTGTCTACAAAATAGAATAATTGTAATATCTCCCTATCTTGCTTAGTTTTTGAGATATTTAAAAAAATGTAAAATAGTAGGGAATTTGTGTTTAATTTTTTTAATATATCTCGAAAAGTAAGGGAAATACAATATCTTTGTATAAAAACTTTTTTGTAGTAAATAAATTTGTCTACAAAACACGCTATTTGTAAAATCGCTTTATCTTCCTTTCCTTTTGAGATATTTAAAAAATGAAAATAATTGACGGAATTTTTTTTTACTTTTTTAATATATCTCTAAAAGTAATGGAAATACAATATCTTTGTTTATCGCCTTTTTTGTAGTAAATAAATTTGTCTACAAATCATAATATTTGTAAAATCGCTTTAGCTTGCTTAGTTTTTAGATACTTTAAAAAATGTAAAAAAAGGAGGGAATTTGTGTTTAGTTTTTTTAATATATCTCGAAAAGTAAGAGATATACAATATCTTTGTATACAAACTTTTTTGTAGTAAATGAAATTGTCTACAAAACACAATATTTGTAAAATCTCGCTATCTTGCTTTCTGTTTGAGATATATAAAAAAATGTAAAAAAAGAAGAAAATATAGTTTAATTTTTTAATATATCTCAAAAAGTAATAGAAATACAATATCTTTGTATGTTACCTATTTTGTAGAAAATAAAATTGTCTACAAAACATAATATTAGTAAAATCGCTCTATCTTTCTTAGTTTTTGAGATATTTTAAAAAATGTATAAAAAAGTGGGAATTTGTTTTTTTTTTTTTTTTTAATATATCTCAAAAAATAATTGAGATACAATATCTTTGTATAAAACTATATTTGTAGGAAATAAAATTGTCTACAAAATAGAATAATTGTAATATCTCCCTATCTTGCTTAGTTTTTGAGATATTTTAAAAAATGAAAAAAAAGGTGGGAGTTCGTTTTTAAATTTCTTAAAATATCTCGAAAAGCAAGGGAAATACAATATCTTTTTTATTAGCCTTTTTTGTAGGAAATAAAATTTTCTACAAAACAAAATATATGTAAAATCGCTGTATCTTGCTTAGTTCAGAGATATTTAAAAAAATGTAAAAAAAGTTGGGAGTTTATTTTTTTTTTTTTTATATATCTTGAAAAGTAAGGGAGATACAATAACTTTGCATATATCCTTCTTAGTAGGTAATTTAATAGTCTACAAAACATAATATAGGTAAAATCACTCTGTCTTGCTTAGTTTTTGAGATATTTAAAAAAATGTAAATAATGAAGTGTATTTGTGCTAAATTTTTAATATATATATTTTGAAAAGTAAGGGACATACAATATCTATGTATATAACCTTCTTTGTGGGAATTAAAATTGTCTACAAGACACAATATATGTAAATTCGCTCTATCTTACTTATGTTTTGAGATATTTAAATAACGTAAAAAAAGGAGAAAACTAGTGTTTAATTTTTTTACTATATTTTGAAAAGTAAGGGAAATACAATATCTTTGTGTATCGCCTTTTTTGTAGTAAATAGATTTGTCTACAAAACACGATATTTGTAAAATCGCTCTATCTTCCTTTCCTTTTGAGATATTTAAAAAATGTAAATAAATGACCGAAATATTTTTTATTTTTTTAAGATATCTCGAAATGTAATAAAAATACAATATATATGTATATACCCTTTTTTGTAGGAAATAAAATTTTCTACAAAACATACTATTTGTAAAATCGCTGTATCTTGCTTAGTTTTTAAGATACTTTAAAAAATGTAAAAAAAGGAGGGAATTTGTGTTACATTTTTTTAATATATCTCGAAAAGTAAGGGATATACAATATCGTTGTTTATCGCCTTTTTTGTAGTAAATAAATTTGTCTACAAAACATGATATTTGTAAAATCGCTTTATCTTGCTTAGTTTTTGAGATACTTTAAAAAGTGTAAAAAAAGGAGGGAATTTGTGTTTAATTTATTTAATATATCTCGAAAAGTAAGAGAAATACAATATCTTTGTATACAAACTTTTTTGTAGTAAATAAATCTGTCTACAAAACACGCTATTTGTAAAATCGCTTTATCTTCCTTTCCTTTTGAGATATTTAAAAAATGAAAATAATTGACCGAATTTTTTTTTACTTTTTTAATATATCTCGAAAAGCAATAGAAATACAATATCTTTGTTTATCGCCTTTTTTGTAGAAAATAAATTTGTCTACAAATCATAATATTTGTAAAATCGCTTTATCTTGCTTAGTTTTTAGATACTTTAAAAAATGTAAAAAAAGGAGGGAATTTGTGTTTAATTTTTTTAATATATCTCGAAAAGTAAGAGAAATACAATATCTTTGTATACAAACTTTTTTGTAGTAAATGAAATTGTCTACAAAACACAATATTTGTAAAATCTCGCTATCTTGCTTTCTGTTTGAGATATGTAAAAAAATGTAAAAAAAGGAAGAAAATTTGAGTTTAATTTTTTAATATATCTCGAAAAGTAATGGAAATACAATATCTTTGTATGTTACCTATTTTGTAGAAAATAAATTTGTCTACAAATCATAATATTTGTAAAATCGCTTTATCTAGCTTAGTTTTTGAGATACTTTAAAAAATGTAAAAAAAGGAAGGAAATTGTTTAAAATTTTTTTAATATATCTGGAGAAGTAAGGAAAATACAATATCTTTGTTTATCGCCTTTTTTGTAGTAAATAAATTTGTCTACAAAACATAATATTTGTAAAATCGCTCTATCTTGCTTAGTTTTTGAGGTATTTTAAAAAATGTATAAAAAGGTGGGAATTCGTTTTTAACTTTCTTAATATATCTCGAAAATTAAGGGAAATACAATATCTTTTCAAATAACCTTTTTTGTAGGAAATAAAATTGTCTTCAAAACATAATATTTGTAAAATCGCTGTATTTTGCTTAGTTAGGAGATATTTAAAAAAAATGTAATATAAGTTGGGAGTTTATTTTTTTTTTTTTTAATATATCTTGATAAATAAGGGAGATAAAATAAGTTGGCATATATCCTTCTTTGTAGGTAATTTAATAGTCTACAAAACATAATATTTGTAAAATCGCTCTATCTTGCTTAGTTTTTGAGATATTTTAAAAAATGTATAAAAAGGTAAGAATTTGTTTTTTTTTTTAAATATATCTCAAAAAGTAATGGAGATACAATATCTTTGTATAAAACTATATTTGTAGGAAATAAAATTGTCTAAAAAATATAATAATTGTAAAATCACCCTATCTTGCTTAGTTTTTGAGATATTTTAAATAATGTAAAAAAGGAGGGAATTTGTATTAAATTTTTTTAATATATCTCGAAAAGTAAGGGAAATACAATATCTTTGTGTATCGCCTTTTTTGTAGTAAATAGATTTGTCTACAAAACACGATATTTGTAAAATCGCTCTATCTTCCTTTCCTTTTGAGATATTTAAAAAATGTAAATAAATGACCGAATTATTTTTTATTTTTTTAAGATATCTCGAAATGTAATGAAAATACAATATATATGTATATACCCTTTTTTGTAGGAAATAAAATTTTCTACAAAACATACTATTTGTAAAATCGCTGTATCTTGCTTAGTTTTTAAGATACTTTAAAAAATGTAAAAAAAGGAGGGAATTTGTGTTACATTTTTTTAATATATCTCGAAAAGTAAGGGATATACAATATCGTTGTTTATCGCCTTTTTTGTAGTAAATAAATTTGTCTACAAAACATGATATTTGTAAAATCGCTTTATCTTGCTTAGTTTTTGAGATACTTCAAAAAATGTAAAAAAAGGAGGGAAATTGTGTTTAATTTTTTTAGAATATATCGAAAAGTAAGGGAAATACAATATCTTTGTTTATCACCTTTTTTGTAGTAAATAGATTTGTCTACAAAACACGATATTTGTAAAATCGCTCTATCTTCCTTTCCTTTTGAGATATTTAAAAAATGTAAATAAATGACGGAACTTTTTTTTTTATTTTTTTAAGATATCTCGAAATGTAATGAAAATACAATATCTATGTATATACCCTTTTTTGTAGGAAATAAAATTGTCTACAAAACACGATATTTGTAAAATCGCTTTATCTTGCTTAGTTTTTGAGATATTTTAAAAAATGAAAAAAAAAGGTGGGAATTCGTTTTTAATTTTTCTAATATATCTCGAAAAGCAAGGGAAATACAATATCTTTTTAAATAACCTTTTTTGTAGGAAATAAAATTGTCTACAAATTATAATATTTGTAAAATCGCTGTATCTTGCTTAGTTTAGAGATATTTAAAAAAATGTAAAAAAAGTTGGGAGTTTAATTTTTTTTTTTTTTTAATATATCTTGATAAATAAGGGAGATAAAATAAGTTGGCATATATCCTTCTTTGTAGGTAATTAATTAGTCTACAAAACATAATATTTGTAAAATCACCCTATCTTGCTTAGTTTTTGAGATATTTTAAAAAATGTATAAAAAGGTGGGAATTTGTTTTTTTTTTTTAAATATATCTCAAAAAGTAATGGAGATACAATATCTTTGTATAAAACTATATTTGTAGGAAATAAAATTGTCTACAAAATATAATAATTGTAAAATCACCCTATCTTGCTTAGTTTTTGAGATATTTTAAAAAATGTAAAAAAGGAGGGAATTTGTGTTAAATTTTCTTAATATATCTCGAAAAGTAAGGGAAATACAATATCTTTGTTTATCTCCTTTTTTGTAGTAAATAAATTTGTCTACAAAACACGATATTTGTAAAATCGCTTTATCTTCCTTTCCTTTTAAAATATTAAAAAAATGTAAATAAATGACGGAATTTTTTTTTTATTTTTTTAATATATCTCGAAAAGTAATGGAAATACAATATCTTTGTATACAAACTTTTTTGTAGTAAATGAAATTGTCTACAAATCACAATATTTGTAAAATCTCGCTATCTTGCTATCTGTTTGAGATATGTAAAAAAATGTAAAAGAAGAAGAAAATTTGAGTTTAATTTTTTAATATATCTCGAAAAGTAATGGAAATACAATATCTTTGTATGTTACCTATTTTGTAGAAAATAAAATTGTCTACAAAACATAATATTAGTAAAATCGCTCTATCTTGCTTAGTTTTTGAGATATTTTAAAAAATGTATAAAAAAGTGGGAATTTGTTTTTTTTTTTTAATATATCTCAAAAAATAATTGAGATACAATATTTTTGTATAAAACTATATTTGTAGGAAATAAAATTGTCTACAAAATAGAATAATTGTAATATCTCCCTATCTTGCTTAGTTTTTGAGATATTTAAAAAAATGTAAAAAAAGTTTGGAGTTTATTTTTTTTTTTTTTTAATATATCTTGAAAAGTAAGGGAGATACAATAACTTTGCATATATCCTTCTTAGTAGGTAATTTAATAGTCTACAAAACATAATATACGTAAAATCACTCAGTCTTGCTTAGTTTTAGAGATATTTAAAAAAATGTAAATAATGAAGTGTATTTATGCTAAATTTTTTTAATATATATATTTTGAAAAGTAAGGGAAATACAATATCTTTGTATATAACCTTCTTTGTGGGAATTTAAATTGTCTACAAGACACAATATATGTAAATTCGCTCTATCTTACTTATTTTTTGAGATATTTAAATAACGTAAAAAAAGGAGAAAACTAGTGTTTAATTTTTTTACTATATCTCGAAAAGTAATAGAAATACAATATCTTTGTAAATTACCTTTTTTGTAGAAAATAAAATTGTCTACAAAACATATTATTTGTAAAATTGCCTTATCTTACTTAGTTTTTAGATACTTTAAAAAATGTAAAAAGAGGAGGGAATTTGTGTTTAATTTTTTTAATATATTTTGAAAAGTAAGAGAAATACAATATCTTTGTATACAAACTTTTTTGTAGTAAATGAAATTGTCTACAAAACACAATATTTGTAAAATCTCGCTATCTTGCTTTCTGTTTGAGATATATAAAAAAATGTAAAAAAAGAAGAAAATTTGAGTTTAATTTTTTAATATATCTCGAAAAGTAATGGAAATACAATATCTTTGTATGTTACCTATTTTGTAGAAAATAAAATTGTCAACAAAACACAATATTAGTAAAATCGCTCTATCTTGCTTATTTTTCGAGATATTTTAAAAAATGTATAAAAAAAGTGGGAATTTGTATTTTTTTTTTTAATATATCTCAAAAAATAATTGAGATACAATATCTTTGTATAAAACTATATTTGTAGGAAATAAAATTGTCTACAAAATAGAATAATTGTAATATCTCCCTATCTTGCTTAGTTTTTGAGATATTTTAAAAAATGAAAAAAAAAAGAGGGAATTTGTGTTTAATTTATTTAATATATCTCGAAAAGTAAGAGAAATACGATATCTTTGTATACAAACTTTTTTGTAGTAAATGAAATTGTCTACAAAACACAATATTTGTAAAAATTCGCTATCTTGCTTTCTGTTTGAGATATGTAAAAAAAAGGAAAAAAAGAAGAAAATTTGAGTTTAATTTTTAATATATCTCAAAAAATAATTGAGATACAATATCTTTGTATAAAACTATATTTGTAGGATATAAAATTGTCTACAAAATAGAATAATTGTAATATCTCCCTATCTTGCTTAGTTTTTGAGATATTTTAAAAAATGTAAAAAAAGGAAGGAAATTGTTTTAAATTTTTTTAATATATCTGGAATTGTAAGGAAAATACAATATCTTTGTTTATCGCCTTTTTTGTAGTAAATAAATATGTCTACAAAATATAATTATTGTAGAATCACCCTATCTTGCTTAGTTTTTGAGATATTTTAAAAAATGAAAAAAAAGGTGGGAATTCGTTTTTTATTTTCTTAATATATCTCGAAAATCAAGGGAAATACAATATCTTTTTAAATAACCTTTTTTGTAGGAAATAAAATTGTCTACAAAACATAATATTTGTAAAATCGCTGTATCTTGCTTAGTTTGGAGATATTTAAAAAAATGTAATAAAAGTTGGGAGTTTATTTTTTTTTTTTTTAATATATCTTGAAAAGTAAGAGAGATAAAATAAATTTGCATATATCCTTCTTTGTAGGTAATTTAATAATCTACAAAACATAATATTTGTAAAATCGCTCTATCTTGCTTAGTTTTTGAGATATTTTAAAAAATGTATAAAAAGGTGGGAATTTGTTTTTTTTTTTAAATATATCTCAAAAAGTAATGGAGATACAATATCTTTGTATAAAACTATATTTGTAGGAAATAAAATTGTCTACAAAATATAATAATTGTAAAATCGCTGTATCTTGCTTAGTTTGGAAATATTTAAAAAAATGTAAAAAGAGTTGGGATTTTATTTTTTTTTTTTTTTAATATATCTTGAAAAGTAAGGGAGATAAAATAACTTTGCATATATCCTTCTTTGTAGGTAATTTTTTCTAGTCTACAAAACACAATATTTGTAAAATCGCGCTATCTTGCTTTCTGTTTGAGATATGTAAAAAAATGTAAAAAAAGGAGGGAAATTATTTTAAATTTTTTTAATATATCTGGAAAAGTAAGGAAAATACAATATCTTTGTTTATCGTCTTTTTTCTAGTAAATAAATTTGTCTACAAAACATAATATTAGTAAAATCGCTTTATCTTGCTTAGTTTTTGAGATACTTTAAAAAATGTAAAAAAAAGGTGGAAATTCGTTTTTAATTTTCTTAATATATCTCGAAAATCAAGGGAAATACAATATATTTTCAAATAACCTTTTTTGTAGGAAATAAAATTGTCTACAAAACATAATATTTGTAAAATCGCTGTATTTTGCTTAGTTTGGAGATATTTAAAAAAATGTAATAAAAGTTGGGAGTTTTTTTTTTTTTTAATATATCTTGAAAAGTAAGGGAGATAAAATAACTTTGCATATATCCTTCTTTGTAGGTAATTTAATAGTCTACAAAACATAATATTTGTAAAATCGCTCTATCTTGCTTAGTTTTTGAGATACTTTAAAAAATGTATAAAAAGGTGGGAATTTGTTTTTTTTTTAAATATATATCAAAAAGTAATGGAAATAAAATATCTTTGTATAAAACTATATTTGTAGGAAATAAAATTGTCTAAAAAATATAATAATTGTAAAATCACCCTATCTTGCTTAGTTTTTGAGATATTTAAAAAAATGTAAAATAGTAGGGAGTTTGTGTTTAATTTTTTTAATATATCTCGAAAAGTAAGGGAAATACAATATCTTTGTATAAAAACTTTTTTGTAGTAAATGAAATTGTCTACAAAACATAAAATTTGTAAAATCGCTCTATCTTCCTTTCCTTTTGAGATATTTTAAAAAATGTAAAAAAAGGAGGGAATTATTTTTTATTTTTTTAAGATATCTCGAAATGTAATGAAAATACAATATCTATGTATATACCCTTTTTTGTAGGAAATAAAATTTTCTACAAAACATACTATTTGTAAAATCGCTGTATCTTGCTTAGTTTTTCAGATACTTTAAAAAATGTAAAAAAAGGAGGGAATTTGTGTTAAATTTTTTTAATATGTCTCGAAAAGTAAGGGATATACAATATCTTTGTTTATCGCCTTTTTTGTAGTAAATAAATTTGTCTACAAAACATAATATTTGTAAAATCGCTTTATCTTGCTTAGTTTTTGAGATACTTTAAAAAGTGTAAAAAAAGGAGGGAATTTGTATTTAACTTTTTTAATATATCTCGAAAAGTAAGGGAAATACAATATCTTTGTATAGAAACTTTTTTGTAGTAAATGAAATTGTCTACAAAACACAATATTTGTAAAACGCGCTATCTTGCTTTCTATTTGAGATATGTAAAAAAATGTAAAAAAAGAAGAAAATTTGTGCTTAATTTTTTAATATATCTCGGAAAGTAATGGAGATACAATATCTTTGTATAAAACTATATTTGTAGGAAATAAAATTGTCTACAAAATAAAATAATTGTACAATCACCCTATCTTGCTTAGTTTTTGAGATATTTTAAAAAATGTAAAAAAAGGAGGGAAATTGTTTAAAATTTTTTTTATATATCTGGAAAAGTAAGTAAAATACAATATCTTTGTTTATCGCCTTTTTTGTAGTAAATAAATTTGACTACAAAATCTAATATATGTAAAATCGCTTTATATTGCTTAGTTTTTGAGATACCTTAAAAAGTGTAAAAAAAGGAGGGAATTTGTGTTTAACTTTTTTAATATATCTCGAAAAGTAAAGGAAATACAATATCTTTGTTTATCGACTTTTTTGTAGTAAATAAATTTGTCTACAAAACATAATATTTGCAAAATCGCTTTATATTGCTTAGTTTTTGAGATACTTTAAAAAGTGTAAAAAAAAGAGGGAATTTGTGTTTAATTTTTTTAATATATCTCGAAAAGTAAGGGAAATACAATATCCTTGTATAAAAACTTTTTTGTTGTAAATGAAATTGTCTACAAAACATAAAATTTGTAAAATCGCTCTATCTTGCTTTGTTTTTGAGATATTTTAAAAAAGGTAAAAAAAGGAGGGAGTTCGTGTTTAATTTTTTTAATATATCTCGAAAAGTAATAGAAATACAATATCTTTGTATAGAAACTTTTTTGTAGTAAATGAAATTGTCTACAAAACACAATATTTGTAAAACCGCGCTATCTTGCTTTCTATTTGAGATATGTAAAAAAATGTAAAAAAAGAAGAAAATTTGTGCTTAATTTTTTAATATATCTCGGAAAGTAATGGAGATACAATATCTTTGTATAAAACTATATTTGTAGGAAATAAAATTGTCTACAAAATAAAATAATTGTACAATCACCCTATCTTGCTTAGTTTTTGAGATATTTTAAAAAATGTAAAAAAAGGAGGGAAATTGTTTAAAATTTTTTTTAATATATCTGGAAAAGTAAGGAAAATACAATATCTTTGTTTATCGCCTTTTTTTGTAGTAAATAAATTTGTCTACAAAACATAATATTTGTAAAATCGCTTTATCTTGCTTAGTTTTTGAGATACTTTAAAAAGTGTAAATAAATGACGGAATTTTTTTGTATTTTTTTAATATATCTCAAAAAGTAATAGAAATACAATACCTTTGTTTATCGCCTTTTTTGTAGTAAATAAATTTGTCTACAAAACATAATATTTGTAAAATCGCTTTATATTGCTTAGTTTTTGAGATACCTTAAAAAGTGTAAAAAAAGGAGGGAATTTGTGTTTAACTTTTTTAATATATCTCGAAAAGTAAGGGAAATACAATATCTTTGTTTATCGACTTTTTTGTAGTAAATAAATTTGTCTACAAAACATAATATTTGCAAAATCGCTTTATATTGCTTAGTTTTTGAGATACTTTAAAAAGTGTAAAAAAAAAGAGGGAATTTGTGTTTAATTTTTTTAATATATCTCGAAAAGTAAGGGAAATACAATATCCTTGTATAAAAACTTTTTTGTTGTAAATGAAATTGTCTACAAAACATAAAATTTGTAAAATCGCTCTATCTTGCTTTGTTTTTGAGATATTTTAAAAAAGGTAAAAAAAGGAGGGAGTTCGTGTTTAATTTTTTTAATATATCTCGAAAAGTAATAGAAATACAATATCTTTGTATAGAAACTTTTTTGTAGTAAATGAAATTGTCTACAAAACACAATATTTGTAAAACCGCGCTATCTTGCTTTCTATTTGAGATATGTAAAAAAATGTAAAAAAAGAAGAAAATTTGTGCTTAATTTTTTAATATATCTCGGAAAGTAATGGAGATACAATATCTTTGTATAAAACTATATTTGTAGGAAATAAAATTGTCTACAAAATAAAATAATTGTACAATCACCCTATCTTGCTTAGTTTTTGAGATATTTTAAAAAATGTAAAAAAAGGAGGGAAATTGTTTAAAATTTTTTTAATATATCTGGAAAAGTAAGGAAAATACAATATCTTTGTTTATCGCCTTTTTTGTAGTAAATAAATTTGACTACAAAATCTAATATATGTAAAATCGCTTTTTATTGCTTAGTTTTTGAGATACCTTAAAAAGTGTAAAAAAAGGAGGGAATTTGTGTTTAACTTTTTTAATATATCTCGAAAAGTAAGGGAAATCCAATATCTTTGTTTATCGACTTTTTTGTAGTAAATAAATTTGTCTACAAAACATAATATTTGCAAAATCGCTTTATATTGCTTAGTTTTTGAGATACTTTAAAAAGTGTAAAAAAAAGAGGGAATTTGTGTTTAATTTTTTTAATATATCTCGAAAAGTAAGGGAAATACAATATCCTTGTATAAAAACTTTTTTGTTGTAAATGAAATTGTCTACAAAACATAAAATTTGTAAAATCGCTCTATCTTGCTTTGTTTTTGAGATATTTTAAAAAAGGTAAAAAAAGGAGGGAGTTCGTGTTTAATTTTTTTAATATATCTTGAAAAGTAATAGAAATACAATATCTTTGTTTATCGCCTTTTTTCTAGAAAATTAATTTGTCTACAAAACACGCTATTTGTAAAATCGCTTTATCTTCCTTTCCTTTTGAGATTTTTAAAAAATGAAAATAAATAAAGGAATTTTTTTTTATTTTTTTAATATATCTGGAAAAGTAATGGAAATACAATATCTTTGTTCATCGCCTTTTTTCTAGTAAATAAATTTGTCTACAAAAAACGATATTTGTAAAATCGCTTTATCTTCCTTTCCTTTTGAGATATTTAAAAAATGTAAATAAATGACGGAATTTTTTTTTATTTTTTTAATATATCTCGAAAAGTAATGGAAATACAATATCTTTGTTTATCGCCTTTTTTCTAGTAAATAAATTTGTCTACAAAACACGATATTTGTAAAATCGCTTTATCTTCCTTTCCTTTTGAGAAATTTAAAAAATGTAAATAAATGACGGAATTTTTTTTTATTTTTTTAATATATCTCAAAAAGTAATGGAAATACAATACCTTTGTTTATCGCCTTTTTTGTAGTAAATAAATTTGTCTACAAAACATAATATTTGTAAAATCGCTTTATATTGCTTAGTATTTGAGATACTTTAAAAAGTGTAAAAGAAGGAGGAAATTTGTGTTTAATTTTTTTAATAAATCTCGAAAAGTAAGGGAAATACAATATCTTTGTTTATCGCCTTTTTTGTAGTAAATAAATTTGTCTACAAAACACGATATTTGTAAAATCGCTTTATCTTCCTTTCCTTTTGAGATATTTAAAAAATGTAAATAAATGACGGAATTTTTTTTTATTTTTTTAATATATCTCGAAAAGTAATGGAAATACAATATCTTTGTTTATCGCCTATTTTCTAGTAAATAAATTTGTCTACAAAACATAATATTTGTAAAATCGCTTTATCTTGCTTAGTTTTTGAGATACTTTAAAAAGTGTAAAAAAAGGAGGGAATTTGTGTTTACCTTTTTTAATATATCTCGAAAAGTAAGAGAAATACAATATCTTTGTTTATAGCCTTTTTTGTAGTAAATAAAATTGTCTACAAAATATAATAATTGTAAAATCACCCTATCTTGCTTAGTTTTTGAGATACTTCAAAAAATGTAAAAAAAGGAGGGAATTTGTGTTTAATTTTTTTAATATATCTCGAAAAGTAAGGGAAATACAATATCTTTGTATAAAAACTTTTTTGTAGTAAATGAAATTGTCTACAAAACACAATATTTGTAAAATCTCGCTATCTTGCTTTCTGTTTGAGATATGTAAAAAAATGTAAAAAAAGAAGAAAATTTGAGTTTAATTTTTTAATATATTTTGAAAAGTAAGGGAAATACAATATCTTTGTATCTTACCTTTTTTGTAGTGAATAGATTTGTATACAAAACACGATATTTGTAAAATCGCTCTATCTTCCTTTCCTTTTGAGATATATAAAAAATGTAAATAAATGACGGAATTATTTTTTATTTTTTTAAGATATCTCAAAATGTAATGAAAATACAATATCTATGTATAAACCCTTTTTTGTAGGAAATAAAATTGTCTACAAAACACGATATTTGTAAAATCGCTTTATCTTTCTTAGTTTTTGAGATATTTTAAAAAATGAAAAAAAAAGGTGGGAATTCGTTTTTAATTTTCTTAATATATCTCGAAAAGCAAGGGAAATACAATATCTTTTTAAATAACCTTTTTTGTAGGAAATAAAATTGTCTACAAATTATAATATTTGTAAAATCGCCTTATATTGCATAGTTTTTGAGATATTTCAAAAATGAAAAAAAGGAGGGAATTTGGGTTTAATTTTTTTAATATATCTCGAAAAGTTATAGAAATACAATATCTTTGTATATAACCTTCTTTGTTGGAAATAAAATTGTCTACAAAATATAATAATTGTACAATCACCCTATCTTGCTTAGTTTTTAAAATATTTTTAAAAATGTAAAATAAGGAGGGAAATTGTTTTAAATTTTTTTAATATATCTGGAAAAGTAAGGAAAATACAATATCTTTGTTTATCGCCTTTTTTGTTGTAAATAAATTTGACTACAAAATCTAATATTTGTAAAATCGCTTTATATTGATTAGTTTTTGAGATACTTTAAAAAGTGTAAAAAAAGGAGCTAATTTGTGTTTAATTTTTTTAATATATCTCGAAAAGTAAGGGAAATACAATATCTTTGTTTATCGCCTTTTTTGTAGTAAATAAATTTGTCTACAAAACATAATATTTGTAAAATCGCTTTATATTGCTTAGTTTTTGAGATACTTTAAAAAGTGTAAAAAAAGGAGGAAATTTGTGTTTAACTTTTTTAATATATCTCGAAAAGTAAGGGAAATACAATATCTTTGTTTATAGCCTTTTTTGTAGTAAATAAAATTGTCTACAAAATATAATAATTGTAGAATCACCCTATCTTGCTTAGTTTTTTAGATATTTTAAAAAATGAAAAAAAAAGGTGGGAATTCGTTTCTTATTTTCTTAATATATCTCGAAAATCAAGGGAAATACAATATCTTTGTTTATAGCCTTTTTTGTAGTAAATAAAATTTTCTACAAAATATAATAATTGTAAAATCGCTTTATCTTGCTTAGTTTTTGAGATATTTTAAAAAATGAAAAAAAAAGGTGGGAATTCGTTTTTAATTTTCTTAATATATCTCGAAAAGCAAGGGAAATACAATATCTTTTTAAATAACCTTTTTTGTAGGAAATAAAATTGTCTACAAATTATAATATTTGTAAAATCGCCTTATATTGCATAGTTTTTGAGATATTTCAAAAATGAAAAAAAGGAGGAATTTGGGTTCAATTTTTTTAATATATCTCGAAAAGTTATAGAAATACAATATCTTTGTATATAACCTTCTTTGTTGGAAATAAAATTGTCTACAAAATATAATAATTGTACAATCACCCTATCTTGCTTAGTTTTTAAAATATTTTTAAAAATGTAAAAAAAGGAGGGAAATTGTTTAAAATTTTTTTAATATATCTGGAAAAGTAAGGAAAATACAATATCTTTGTTTATCGCCTTTTTTGTAGTAAATAAATTTGACTACAAAATCTAATATTTGTAAAATCGCTTTATATTGATTAGTTTTTGAGATACTTTAAAAAGTGTAAAAAAAGGAGCTTATTTGTGTTTAATTTTTTTAATATATCTCGAAAAGTAAGGGAAATACAATATCTTTGTTTATCGCCTTTTTTGTAGTAAATAAATTTGTCTACAAAACATAATATTTGTAAAATCGCTTTATATTGCTTAGTTTTTGAGATACTTTAAAAAGTGTAAAAAAAGGAGGAAATTTGTGTTTAACTTTTTTAATATATCTCGAAAAGTAAGGGAAATACAATATCTTTGTTTATAGCCTTTTTTGTAGTAAATAAAATTGTCTACAAAATATAATAATTGTATAATCACCCTATCTTGCTTAGTTTTTTAGATATTTTAAAAAATGAAAAAAAAAAGGTGGGAATTCGTTTCTTATTTTCTTAATATATCTCGAAAATCAAGGGAAATACAATATCTTTGTTTATAGCCTTTTTTGTAGTAAATAAAATTTTCTACAAAATATAATAATTGTAAAATCACCCTATCTTGCTTAATTTTTGAGATATTTTAAAAAATGAAAAAAAAAGGTGGGAATTCGTTTTTTATTTTCTTAATATATCTCGAAAATCAAGGGAAATACAATATCTTTTCACATAACCTTTTTTGTAGGAAATAAAATTGTCTACAAAACATAATATTTGTAAAATCGCTGTATTTTGCTTAGTTTTTGAGATATTTTAAAAAATGTATAAAAAGGTGGGAATTTTTTTTTTTTTTAAATATATATCAAAAAGTAATAGTAATACAATATCTTTGTTTATCGCCTTTTTTCTAGTAAATAAATTTGTCTACAAAACACGATATTTGTAAAATCGCTTTATCTTCCTTTTCTTTTGAGAAATTTAAAAAATGTAAATAAATGACGGAATTTTTTTTTATTTTTTTAATATATCTCAAAAAGTAATGGAAATACAATACCTTTGTTTATCACCTTTTTTGTAGTAAATAAATTTGTCTACAAAACATAATATTTGTAAAATCGCTTTTTTATTGCTTAGTTTTTGAAATACTTTAAAAAGTGTAAAAAAAGGAGCTAATTTGTGTTTAATTTTTTTAATATATCTCGAAAAGTAAGGGAAATACAATATCTTTGTTTATCGCCTTTTTTGTAGTAAATAAATTTGTCTACAAAACATAATATTTGTAAAATCGCTTTATATTGCTTAGTTTTTGAGATACTTTAAAAAGTGTAAAAAAAGGAGGAAATTTGTGTTTAACTTTTTTAATATATCTCGAAAAGTAAGGGAAATACAATATCTTTGTTTATAGCCTTTTTTGTAGTAAATAAAATTGTCTACAAAATATAATAATTGTAGAATCACCCTATCTTGCTTAGTTTTTTAGATATTTTAAAAAATGAAAAAAAAAGGTGGGAATTCGTTTTTAATTTTCTTAATATATCTCGAAAAGCAAGGGAAATACAATATCTTTTTAAATAACCTTTTTTGTAGGAAATAAAATTGTCTACAAATTATAATATTTGTAAAATCGCCTTATATTGCATAGTTTTTGAGATATTTCAAAAATGAAAAAAAGGAGGGAATTTGGGTTTAATTTTTTTAATATATCTCGAAAAGTTATAGAAATACAATATCTTTGTATATAACCTTCTTTGTTGGAAATAAAATTGTCTACAAAATATAATAATTGTACAATCACCCTATCTTGCTTAGTTTTTAAAATATTTTTAAAAATGTAAAAAAAGGAGGGAAATTGTTTAAAATTTTTTTAATATATCTGGAAAAGTAAGGAAAATACAATATCTTTGTTTATCGCCTTTTTTGTAGTAAATAAATTTGACTACAAAATCTAATATTTGTAAAATCGCTTTATATTGATTAGTTTTTGAGATACTTTAAAAAGTGTAAAAAAAGGAGCTAATTTGTGTTTAATTTTTTTAATATATCTCGAAAAGTAAGGGAAATACAATATCTTTGTTTATCGCCTTTTTTGTAGTAAATAAATTTGTCTACAAAACATAATATTTGTAAAATCGCTTTATATTGCTTAGTTTTTGAGATACTTTAAAAAGTGTAAAAAAAGGAGGAAATTTGTGTTTAACTTTTTTAATATATCTCGAAAAGTAAGGGAAATACAATATCTTTGTTTATAGCCTTTTTTGTAGTAAATAAAATTGTCTACAAAATATAATAATTGTATAATCACCCTATCTTGCTTAGTTTTTTAGATATTTTAAAAAATGAAAAAAAAAAGGTGGGAATTCGTTTCTTATTTTCTTAATATATCTCGAAAATCAAGGGAAATACAATATCTTTGTTTATAGCCTTTTTTGTAGTAAATAAAATTTTCTACAAAATATAATAATTGTAAAATCACCCTATCTTGCTTAATTTTTGAGATATTTTAAAAAATGAAAAAAAAAGGTGGGAATTCGTTTTTTATTTTCTTAATATATCTCGAAAATCAAGGGAAATACAATATCTTTTCACATAACCTTTTTTGTAGGAAATAAAATTGTCTACAAAACATAATATTTGTAAAATCGCTGTATTTTACTTAGTTTTTGAGATATTTTAAAAAATGTATAAAAAGGTGGGAATTTTTTTTTTTTTTAAATATATATCAAAAAGTAATAGTAATACAATATCTTTGTTTATCGCCTATTTTCTAGTAAATAAATTTGTCTACAAAACACGATATTTGTAAAATCGCTTTATCTTCCTTTCCTTTTGAGATATTTAAAAATTTAAATAAATGACGGAATTTTTTTTTATTTTTAATATATCTCAAAAAGTAATGGAAATACAATATCTTTGTTTATCGCCTTTTTTGTAGTAAATAAATTTGTCTACAAAACATAATATTTGTAAAATCGCTTTATCTTGCTTAGTTTTTGAGATACTTTAAAAAATGTAAAAAAAGGAGGGAATTTGCGTTTAACTATTTAATATATCTCGAAAAGTAAGGGAAATACAATATTTTTGTATAAAAACTTTTTTGTAGTAAATGAAATTGTCTACAAAACACAATATTTGTAAAATCGCGCTATCTTGCTTTTTGTTTGAGATATGTAAAAAAATGTAAAAAAAGAAGAAAATTTTTCTTAATTTTTTAATATATCTCGGAAAGTAATAAAGATACAATATCTTTGTATAACACTATATTTGTAGGAAAAAAAATTGTCTACAAAATATAATAATTGTACAATCACCCTATCTTGCTTAGTTTTTAAAATATTTTTAAAAATGTAAAAAAAGGAGGGAAATTGTTCTAAATTTTTTTAATATATCTGGAAAAGTAAGGAAAATACAATATCTTTGTTTATCGCCTTTTTTTAGTAAATAAAGTTGACTACAAAATCTAATATTTGTAAAATCGCTTTGTATTGCTTAGTTTTTGAGATACTTTAAAAAGTGTAAAAAAAGGAGCTAATTTGTGTTTAATTTTTTTAATAAATCTTGAAAAGTTAGGGATATACAATATCTTTGTTTATCGCCTTTTTTGTAGTAAATAAATTTGTCTACAAAACATAATATTTGTAAAATCGCTTTATCTTGCTTATTTTTTGAGATACTTTAAAAAGTGTAAAAAAAGGAGGGAATTTGTGTTTACCTTTTTTAATATATCTCGAAAAGTAAGAGAAATACAATATCTTTGTTTATAGCCTTTTTTGTAGTAAATAAAATTGTCTACAAAATATAATAATTGTAAAATCACCCTATCTTGCTTAGTTTTTGAGATACTTCAAAAAATGTAAAAAAAGGAGGGAATTTGTGTTTAATTTTTTTAATATATCTCGAAAAGTAAGGGAAATACAATATCTTTGTATAAAAACTTTTTTGTAGTAAATGAAATTGTCTACAAAACACAATATTTGTAAAATCTCGCTATCTTGCTTTCTGTTTGAGATATGTAAAAAAATGTAAAAAAAGAAGAAAATTTGAGTTTAATTTTTTAATATATTTTGAAAAGTAAGGGAAATACAATATCTTTGTATCTTACCTTTTTTGTAGTGAATAGATTTGTATACAAAACACGATATTTGTAAAATCGCTCTATCTTCCTTTCCTTTTGAGATATATAAAAAATGTAAATAAATGACGGAATTATTTTTTATTTTTTTAAGATATCTCAAAATGTAATGAAAATACAATATCTATGTATAAACCCTTTTTTGTAGGAAATAAAATTGTCTACAAAACACGATATTTGTAAAATCGCTTTATCTTGCTTAGTTTTTGAGATATTTTAAAAAATGAAAAAAAAAAGTAGGAATTCGTTTTTAATTTTCTTAATATATCTCGAAAAGCAAGGGAAATACAATATCTTTTTAAATAACCTTTTTTGTAGGAAATAAAATTGTCTACAAATTATAATATTTGTAAAATCGCCTTATATTGCTTAGTTTTTGAGATATTTAAAAAAATGTAAAAAAAGGAGGGAATTTGGGTTTAATTTTTTTATTATATCTCGAAAAGTTATAGAAATACAATATCTTTGTATATAACCTTCTTTGTTGGAAATAAAATTGTCTACAAAATATAATAATTGTACAATCACCCTATCTTGCTTAGTTTTTAAAATATTTTTAAAAATGTAAAAAAAGGAGGGAAATTGTTTAAAATTTTTTTAATATATCTGGAAAAGTAAGGAAAATACAATATCTTTGTTTATCGCCTTTTTTGTAGTAAATAAATTTGACTACAAAATCTAATATTTGTAAAATCGCTTTATATTGCTTAGTTTTTGAGATACTTTAAAAAGTGTAAAAAAAGGAGGAAATTTGTGTTTAACTTTTTTAATATATCTCGAAAAGTAAGGGAAATACAATATCTTTGTTTATAGCCTTTTTTGTAGTAAATAAAATTGTCTACAAAATATAATAATTGTAGAATCACCCTATCTTGCTTAGTTTTTTAGATATTTTAAAAAATGAAAAAAAAAAGGTTAGAATTCGTTTCTTATTTTCTTAATATATCTCGAAAATCAAGGGAAATACAATATCTTTGTTTATAGCCTTTTTTGTAGTAAATAAAATTTTCTACAAAATATAATAATTGTAAAATCACCCTATCTTGCTTAGTTTTTGAGATATTTTAAAAAATGAAAAAAAAAGGTGGGAATTCGTTTTTTATTTTCTTAATATATCTCGAAAATCAAGAAAAATACAAAATCTTTTCAAATAACCTTTTTTGTAGGAAATAAAATTGTCTACAAAACATAATATTTGTAAAATCGCTGTATTTTGCTTAGTTTTTGAGATATTTTAAAAAATGTATAAAAAGGTGGGAATTTTTTTTTTTTTAAAAATATATCAAAAAGTAATGGAGATACAATATCTTTGTATAAAACTATATTAGTAGGAATAAAATTGTCTAAAAAATAAAATAATTGTAAAATCACCATATCTTGCTTAGTTTTTGAGATATTTTAAAAAATATAAAAAAAGGAGGGAATTTGTGTTAAATTTTTTTAAAAATATCTCGAAAAGTAAGGGAATTACAATATCTTTGTTTATCCCTTTTTTGTAGTAAATAAAATTGTCTAAAAAACATAACATTTGTTAAATCGCTTTATCTTGCTTAGTTTTTAAGATACTTTAAAAAATGTAAAAAAGGAGGGAATTTGTGATAAATTTTTTTAATATATCTCGAAAAGTAAGGGAAATACAATATCTTTGTTTATCGCCTTTTTTGTAGTAAATAGATTTGTCTACAAAACACGATATTTGTAAAATCGCTCTATCTTCCTTTCCTTTTGAGATATTTAAAAAATGTAAATAAATGACGGAATTATTTTTTTATTTTTTTAAGATATCTCGAAATGTAATTAAAATACAATATCTATGTATATACCCTTTTTTGTAGGAAATAAAATTTTCTACAAAACATACTATTTGTAAAATCGCTGTATCTTGCTTAGTTTTTAAGATACTTTAAAAAATGTAAAAAAAGGAGGGAATTTGTGTTAAATTTTTTTAATATGTCTCGAAAAGTAAGGGATATACAATATCTTTGTATATCGCCTTTTTTGTAGTAAATAAATTTGTCTACAAAACATAATATTTGTAAAATCGCTGTATCTTGCTTAGTTTGGACATATTTAAAAAAATGTAAAAAAAGTTGGGATTTTTTTTTTTTTTTTTTTAATATATCTTGAAATGTAAGGGAGATAAAATAACTTTGCATATATCCTTCTTTGTAGGTAATTTCATAGAATACAAAACATAATATTTGTAAAATCGCTCTATCTTGCTTAGTTTTTTAGACATTTTAAAAAATGTATAAAAAGGTGGGAATTTGTTTTTTTTTTAAATATATCTCAAAAAGTAATGGAGATACAATATCTTTGTATAAAACTATATTTGTAGGAAATAAAATTGTCTAAAAAATATAATAATTGTAAAATCACCCTATCTTGCTTAGTTTTTGAGATATTTTAAAAAATTTAAAAAAAGGAGGGAATTTGTGTTAAATTTTTTTAATATATCTCGAAAAGTAAGGGAATTACAATATCTTTGTTTATCCCTTTTTTGTAGTAAATAAAATTCTCTAAAAAACATAACATTTGTTAAATCGCTTTATCTTGCTTAGTTTTTAAGATACTTTAAAAAATGTAAAAAAGGAGGGAATTTGTGATAAATTTTTTTAATATGTCTCGAAAAGTAAGGGATATACAATATCTTTGTTTATCGCCTTTTTTGTAGTAAATAGATTTGTCTACAAAACACGATATTTGTAAAATCGCTCTATCTTCCTTTCCTTTTGAGATATTTAAAAAATGTAAATAAATGACGGAATTATTTTTTATTTTTTTAAGATATTTTGAAATGTAATTAAAATACAATGTCTATGTATATACCCTTTTTTGTAGGAAATAAAATTTTCTACAAAACATACTATTTGTAAAATCGCTGTATCTTGCTTAGTTTTTAAGATACTTTAAAAAATGTTAAAAAAGGAGGGAATTTGTGTTAAATTTTTTTAATATGTCTCGAAAAGTAAGGGATATACAATATCTTTGTATATCGCCTTTTTTGTAGTAAATAAATTTGTCTACAAAACATAATATTTGTAAAATCGCTGTATCTTGCTTAGTTTGGACATATTTAAAAAAATGTAAAAAAAGTTGGGATTTTTTTTTTTTTTTTTTAATATATCTTGAAATGTAAGGGAGATAAAATAACTTTGCATATATCCTTCTTTGTAGGTAATTTCATAGAATACAAAACATAATATTTGTAAAATCGCTCTATCTTGCTTAGTTTTTTAGACATTTTAAAAAATGTATAAAAAGGTGGGAATTTGTTTTTTTTTTAAATATATCTCAAAAAGTAATGGAGATACAATATCTTTGTATAAAACTATATTTGTAGGAAATAAAATTGTCTAAAAAATATAATAATTGTAAAATCACCCTATCTTGCTTAGTTTTTGAGATATTTTAAAAAATTTAAAAAAAGGAGGGAATTTGTGTTAAATTTTTTTAATATATCTCGAAAAGTAAGGGAATTACAATATCTTTGTTTATCCCTTTTTTGTAGTAAATAAAATTGTCTACAAAACACAAAATTTGTAAAATCGCGCTATCTTGCTTTCTGTTTGAGATATGTAAAAAAATGTAAAAAAAGTTGGAAGTTTATTTTTTTATTTTTTTAATATATCTCGAAATGTAATAGAAATACAATATCTTTGTATATAACCTTTTTTGTAGGAAATAAAATTGTCTACAAAACACAATGTTTGTAAATCGCGCTATCTTGCTTTCTGTTTGAGATATGTAAAAAAATGTAAAAAAAGAAGAAAATTTGTGCCTAATTTTTTAATATATCTCGGAAAGTAATAGAGATACAATATCTTTGTATAAAACTATATTTGTAGGAAATAAAATTGTCTACAAAATATAATAATTGTACAATCACGCTATCTTGCTTAGTTTTTGAGATATTTTAAAAAATGTAAAAAAAGGAGGGAAATTGTTTTAAATTTTTTCAATATATCTGGATAAGTAAGAGAAATACAATATCTGTTTATAGCCTTTTTTGTAGTAAATAAAATTGTCTACAAAACGTAATACTTGTAAAATCGCTCTATCTTGCATAGTTTTTAAGATATTTTAAAAAATGTAAAATGAGGTTGGAATTTGGGTTTTCTTTTTAAATTTATCTCGAAGAATAAGGGAAATACAATATCATTGTATACAATCTTTTTTGTTGAAAATAAAATTGTCTACAAAACATATTATTCGAAAAATCGCTGTCCCTTGCTTAGATTTTGAGATATTTAAAAAAATGTAAAATAAGGTGTGAATTTGTTTTTTATTTTTTTAATATATCTCGAAAAGTAGGAGAAATACAATATCTGTTTATAGCCTTTTTTGTAGTAAATAAAATTGTCTACAAAACGTAATACTTGTAAAATCGCTCTATCTTGCATAGTTTTTAAGATATTTTAAAAAATGTAAAATGAGGTTGGAATTTTTTTTTATTTTTTAATATATCTCAAAAAGTAAGGGAGATACAATATCTTTGTGTATACCTCTCTTTGTAGCAAATAAAATTTTCTACACAACATAATATGTGTAAAATCGCTGTATCTTGCTTAATTTTGATATATTTAAAAAAATGTAAATAAAGTTGGAAGTATATATATTTTTTTTAATATATCTTAAAAAAGTAAAGGAGATACAATAACTTTGTATATATCCTTCTTTGTAGGTAATTAAATTGTCTACAAAACACGTTATTTGTAAAATCGCTCTATATTCCTTTCCTTTTGAGACATTTAAAAAATGTAAATAAATGTCAGAATTTTTTTTTATTTTTTTAATATATCTCGAAAAGTAATAGAAATACAATATCTTTGTATATAACCTCTTTTGTAGGAAATAAAATTGTCTACAAAACATAATATTTGTAAAATCGCTTTATCTTGCTTAGTTTTTGAGATACTTTAAAAAATGTAAAAAATAGTAAGTATTTGTTTTTTATTCTTTTAATATATCTCGAAATGTAATAGAAATACAATATCTTTGTATATAACTTCTTTTGTAGGAAATAAAATTGTCTACAAAACATAATATTTGTAAAATCGCTTTATCTTGCTTAGTTTTTGAGATACTTTAAAAAATGTAAAAAAAGGAGGAAATTTATGTTTAATTTTTTTAATATATTTCGAAAAGTAATAGAAATACAATATCTTTGTATATAACCTCTTTTGTAGGAAATAAAATTGTCTACAAAACATAATATTTGTAAAATCGCTTTATCTTGCTTAGTTTTTGAGATACTTTAAAAAATGTAAAAAATAGTAAGTATTTGTTTTTTATTCTTTTAATATATCTCGAAATGTAATAGAAATACAATATCTTTGTATATAACTTCTTTTGTAGGAAATAAAATTGTCTACAAAACATAATATTTGTAAAATCGCTCTATCTTGCATAGTTTTTAAGATATTTTAAAAAATGTAAAATGAGGTTGGAATTTTTTTTTATTTTTTAATATATCTCAAAAAGTAAGGGAGATACAATATCTTTGTATATACCTCTCTTTGTAGCAAATAAAATTTTCTACACAATATAATATGTGTAAAATCGCTGTATCTTGCTTAATTTTGATATATTTAAAAAAATGTAAATAAAGTTGGAAGTATATATATTTTTTTTAATATATCTTAAAAAGTAAAGGAGATACAATAACTTTGTATATATCCTTCTTTGTAGGTAATTAAATTGTCTACAAAACACGTTATTTGTAAAATCGCTCTATATTCCTTTCCTTTTGAGATATTTAAAAAATGTAAATAAATGTCAGAATTTTTTTTTATTTTTTTAATATATCTCGAAAAGTAATAGAAATACAATATCTTTGTATATAACCTCTTTTGTAGGAAATAAAATTGTCTACAAAACATAATATTTGTAAAATCGCTTTATCTTGCTTAGTTTTTGAGATACTTTAAAAAATGTAAAAAATAGTAAGTATTTGTTTTTTATTCTTTTAATATATCTCGAAATGTAATAGAAATACAATATCTTTGTATATAACTTCTTTTGTAGGAAATAAAATTGTCTACAAAACATAATATTTGTAAAATCGCTTTATCTTGCTTAGTTTTTGAGATACTTTAAAAAATGTAAAAAAAGGAGGAAATTTATGTTTAATTTTTTTAATATATTTCGAAAAGTAAGAGAAATACAATATCTGTTTATAGCCTTTTTTGTAGTAAATAAAATTGTCTACAAAACGTAATACTTGTAAAATCGCTCTGTCTTGCTTAGTTTTTAAGATACTTTAAAAAATGTAAAAAAAGGAGGGAATTTGTGTTTAATTTTTTTAATATATCTCGAAAAGTAGGAGAAATACAATATCTGTTTATAGCCTTTTTTGTAGTAAATAAAATTGTCTACAAAACGTAATACTTGTAAAATCGCTCTATCTTGCATAGTTTTTAAGATATTTTAAAAAATGTAAATTGAGGTTGGAATTTTTTTTTATTTTTTAATATATCTCAAAAAGTAAGGGAGATACAATATCTTTTTATATACCCCTCTTTGTAGCAAATAAAATTGTCTACACAACATAATATGTGTAAAATCGCTGTATCTTGCTTAATTTTGATATATTTAAAAAAAAGGAAAAAGGTAAAGAATTTTTTTTTTTAATATATCTCGAAATGTAATAGAAATACAATATCTTTCTATATAACGTTTTTTGTAGGGAATAGAATTGTCTACAAAACATAATATTTGTTAAATCGCACTATCTTGCTTAGTTTTTAGGATATTAAAAAAATGTAAAAAAAGGTTGTATTAGTATTTCATTTTTTTAATATATTTCGAAAAGTAACGGGAAATACAATATCATTGTATAACACTATATTTGTAGGAAATAAAATTTTCTACAAAACATAATATTAGTAAAATAACCCTATCTTGCTTAGTATTTAAGATTTTTTAAAAAATGTAAAAGAGAGTGGATATTCGTTTTTAATTTTTTTAATATATCTCGAAAAGTAAGGGAAATACAATAACTTTGTATATATCCTTCTTTGTAGGTAATTAAATAGTCTACAAAACATAATATTGTTACGTCTCGAGAAGAGATTTCACGAGTGGCCGCTGTCACCAGTCCTTACTCAAAGAGTAAGAACGAATTTAGAGATTTCTCAACCGGTCACGACCTTCCAGTCGTTTACTCGGATAAGAGAAAGAAAGTCAATGCCTTTTTTTTTGGTCAGCCTGCTTATCCAGTACTTTACCCGGGTTAGGCTTTACTCGCGGATACCGGAGCGTCGGACGCCAATATGTTAAAGAAAACTCAACCCTGGATGTTAACCAAATCTTTAATTCTTACCTGGTTTCCGGTGCTTGCCAATGGGAGATGCAATCCAAATATGCCGACTGAAATTGGCGTTTGAGGGAAGGGTGCAGTTGTTAAATCACAATCACAATGTAGAATAACAATATAGTATATTTTAAAATTTAAATTCAGATTTAAATTGTTACACAATAAACACCTTGTTGCACACACACACAATTATTAATGAGCAATGTTAACGGAATATTAATTTGGTAACAAATAAAGGACTTAGGCTTGCAAAGATTTATGATAGCAATAATAACTAAGAATAAAATGTTCAAAGTTAATGACTAAGTTCTATTAAACAAGAGAGAGAGAACTTAGTAACAAAAGTTAAATAAACTGATTGTAAATCAACCTAAGTTATAATACCAAGTTAATATTCATAAATCGTTGATAATCGATTCAGATCACACCAGGCAAATGCCGTTCAACTCACGAACACACGATTTAGATATACGCAGTAGTAGATTATTATAATACTTAAAATCAAAACTAAACGAACATTAGACAAATTTAAGAAACGTACGCAATAATTATATAAGGTGGACTTTATAAGTACACTTGGAGTACTAGAACAAAACTTAAGACAAATTTTTGACACGTACCAAATGATTATATAAGATGGACTTATAAATGGACTTAGAAAATTATTACAAAACTAGACACTCTTTAGACTAAGTTTAGACACGTACTCGATGATAATTCAAGGTGGACTGACTTCATGGACGAACGTAGCATCGCAAGAAGCGTATGTTTCGGAAGAGTGGGAGTACCTCCTACTTACGCAAAAATGCTTCCTCCACTACTGACTTCCTAACCGTGAGACCCAAGTCAAGGAGAAGAATTCGCTGACAAAAATATTAGTTACTATCAAGCGCGAGTACTTCGAAGAGAAATAGGTATTACGTACATTGGAATTTTATCAAGCGCGAATTCTTCTAAGAGAAATAAGTATTACTTACATTGTAATTTTATCAAGCGCGAATTCTCCGAATTCTCCTTTCTTTTCGAGATATTTTTAAAAAATAAAAAAAAAACTCCCACCTTTTTTTCCTTTTTTAAAATATTTCAAAAACTATGCAAGAAAGCGATTTTACAGATATTATGTTTTTAGACAATTTTATTTACTACAAAAAAAATTTTATACAAAGATATTGTATTTCCCTTACTTTTCAAAATATAATAAAAAAATACAAACAAATTGTCACCATTTTTTATATTTTTTAAAATATCTCAAAAACTAAGCAAATTAGAGCGATTTTATAAATATTGTGTTTTGTATGCAATTTTATTTCCTACAAAAAAAAACTAAACAAAGATATTGTATCTCCCTTACTTTTCGAGATATATTTAAAAAGTAAAAAACAAATTCCCACCGTTTTTAACACTTTTAAAAATAATTCAAAAACTAAGAAAGATAGAGCGATTTTACAAATATTAGGTTTTGTACACAATTTTATTTTCTACAACAAAGATTTTATACAAAGATATTGTATCTTTCCTATTTTCCGAGATATATTAAAAAAATAAAAACAAATTCTCACCTTTTATTACATTTTTTTGAATATCTCAAAAAGTAAGCAAGATACAGCGATTCTACAAATATTATGATTTGTCGACAATTTTATTTCCTACAAAAAAGGTTCTATACAAAGAATTGTATTTCTATTACTTTTTGAGATATATTAAAAAAAAAAAAAATTCCCACCATTTTTTACATTTCTTTAAATATCTCAAAAAGAAAGCAAGATAGAGCGATTTTACAAATATTGTGTTTTGTAGACAATTTTATTTCCTACAAAAAAGGTTTTATACCAAGGTAGTGTATTCCAATTACTTTTCGAGATATATTAAAAAAATTAAAAACAAATTCTAACCTTTTTTTACATTTTTTAAAATATCTCAAAAACTAAGCAAGATAGAGCGATTTTACAAATATTATGTTTTGTAGACAATTTAGTTTACTACAAAAAAAGTAATTTACAAAGTTATTGTATCGCCCTTGCTTTTCGATATATATTAAAAAACTAAAATACAAATTTCTACCTTTTATTAAATTTTTCAAAATATTTCAAAAACAATGCAAGATAGAGCGATTTTACAAAAATTATATTTTGTAGACAATTTTATTTCCTACAAAAAAGGTTATATACAATGATATTGTATTTCTATTACTTTTTGAGATATATTAAAATATAGAAAACAAAATCCCACCTCTTTTCACAATTTTTAAAATATTTCAAAAACTATGCAAGATAGAGCGGATTTACAAAAATTATGTTTTAAAGACAATTTTAATTCCTACAAAATAGATGCTATGCAAAGATATTGTATCTCCCTTATTTTTTGAGATATTTTTAAAAAATAAAAAACAAAATCCCACCTTTCTTTACATTTTTAAAAATATGTTTCAAACTAAGCAAGATAGAACGATTTAAAAAATATTATGTGTTGTAGACAATTCTATTTACTACATAAAACAGTTTATACAAAGATATTGTATCTCCCTTACTTTTCGAGATATAATAAAAAAATACGATCAAATACCCTTCTTTTAGTACAATTTTTTAAATATCTCAAAAAGTATGCAAGATAGAGCGATTTTACAAATATTGTGTATTGTTGACAATTTCACTTCCTACAAAAAAGGTTTGATAAAAAGATATTGTATCTCCCTTACTTTTCAAAATATAATAAAAAAATACAAACAAATTATCACCATTTTTTATATTTTTTAAAATATCTCAAAAACTAAGCAAGATAAAGCGATTTTATAAATATTGTTTTTTGTATACAATTTTTTTCCCCACAAAAAAAAACTATAAAAAAATGTTGTACCTCCCTTTGTTTTCGAGATATTTTAAAAAAATAAAAAAAAAATTGCCACCTTTTTTTTCATTTTTTAAAGTATTTCAAAAACTAATCAAGATAGAGCGTTTTACAAATATTATGTTTTGTAGACAATTTTATTTCCTACAAAAAAAAAAACTATACAAAGATATTGTATCTCCCTTACTTTTCAAAATATATTTAAAAAGTAAAAAACAAATTCCCACCGTTTTTAACACTTTTAAAAATAATTCAAAAACTAAGAAAGATAGAGCGATTATACAAATATTAGGTTTTGTACACAATTTTATTTCCTACAACAAAGATTTTATACAAAGATATTGTATCTTTCCTATTTTCCGAGATATATTAAAAAAATAAAAACAAATTCTCACCTTTTATTACATTTTTTTGAATATCTCAAAAAGTAAGCAAGATACAGCGATTCTACAAATATTATGATTTGTCGACAATTTTATTTCCTACAAAAAAGGTTCTATACAAAGAATTGTATTTCTATTACTTTTTGAGATATATTAAAAAAAAAAAAAAAAAAAAAAATTTCCACCATTTTTTACATTTCTTTAAATATCTCAAAAAGAAAGCAAGATAGAGCGATTTTACAAATATTGTGTTTTGTAGACAATTTTATTTCCTACAAAAAAGGTTTTATACCAAGGTAGTGTATTCCTATTACTTTTCGAGATATATTAAAAAAATTAAAAACAAATTCTAACCTTTTTTTACATTTTTTAAAATATCTCAAAAACTAAGCAAGATAGAGCGGTTTTACAAATATTATGTTTTGTAGACAATTTAGTTTACTACAAAAAAAGTAATTTACAAAGTTATTGTATCGCCCTTGCTTTTAAATATATATTAAAAAACTAAAATACAAATTTCTACCTTTTATTAAATTTTTCAAAATATTTCAAAAACAATGCAAGATAGAGCGATTTTACAAAAATTATATTTTGTAGACAATTTTATTTCCTACAAAAAAGGTTATATACAAAGATATTGTATTTCTATTACTTTTTGAGATATATTAAAATATAGAAAACAAAATCCAACCTCTTTTCACAATTTTTAAAATATTTCAAAAACTATGCAAGATAGAGCGGATTTACAAAAATTATGTTTTAAAGACAATTTTAATTCCTACAAAATAGATGCTATGCAAAGATATTGTATCTCCCTTATTTTTTGAGATATTTTTAAAAAATAAAAAACAAATTCCCACCTTTCTTTACATTTTTAAAAATATGTTTCAAACTAAGCAAGATAGAACGATTTAAAAAATATTATGTGTTGTAGACAATTCTATTTACTACATAAAACAGTTTATACAAAGATATTGTATCTCCCTTACTTTTCGACATATAATAAAAAAATACGATCAAATACCCTTCTTTTAGTACAATTTTTTAAATATCTCAAAAAGTATGCAAGATAGAGCGATTTTACAAATATTGTGTATTGTTGACAATTTCACTTCCTACAAAGAAGGTTATATACAAAGATATTGTATCTCCCTTAATTTTCAAAATTTAAAAAAAAAAAAAAAACAAATTCCTACCTTTTTTTTACATTTTTTTAAATATCTCATAAACTAAGGAAGTTAGAGCGATTTTACAAATATTATGTTTTGTAGACAATTTTATTTCCTACAAAGAAGGTTATATACAAAGATATTGTATCTCCCTTACTTCTCGAGATATTTTTAAAAAATAAAAAACAAATTCCCACCTTTTTTTTCATTTTTTAAAATATTTCTAAAACTAAGCAAGATAGAGCGATTTTACAATTATTGTGTTTTTTAGATAATTTTATATACTACAAAAAAAAACAATACAAAGATGTTGTAACTCCCCTACTTTTCGAGATATTTTAAAGAAATAAAAACATATTCCCAACTTTTTTTTACATTTCTTAAAATATCTCAAAAACAAAGCAAGATAGAGCGATTTTACAAATGTTATGTTTTGTAGACAATTTTATTTACTAGAAAAAAGATTATTTAAAAAAGAGATTGTATTTCCCTTACTTTTTGAGATATAGTATAAAACCTAAACACAAATTCCCTCCTTTTTTTACATTTTTTTAAATATTTTAAAAAGTTGGCAAGATAGAGCGATTTTACTAATACTATGTTTTGTAGACAATTTTATATCCTACAAAAAAGATTTTTTACAAAAATATTGTATCTTCATTACTTTTCGAGATATATTAAAAAAATAAAAACAAATTACCACCTTTTTTTACTTTTTTTTAAATATCTCAAAAACTAAGCAATATAGAGCGATTTTACAAATATTGTGTTTTGTAGACAATTTTATTTACTACAAAAATGTTATATACAAAGATATAGTATTTCCCTTACTTTTCGAGATATATTAATAAAATCAAAATCTAATCCCTCCTTTTTTTTACATTTTTTTAAATATCTCAAAAAGAAAGCAAGATAGAGCGATTTTTCAAATATTGTGTTTTGCAGAAAATCTTATTTCCTACAAAAACGGTTGTATACAAAAATATTGTATATCTCTTACTTTTCGAGATATATTAAAAAAAGAAAAAAACAATTTTCCATCTTTATTTAGATTTTTTAAAATATCTCAAAAACTCAGCAAGATAGAGCGATTTTACAAATATTATTTTTTTTAGATAATTTTATTTGCTACAAAAAAGGTTATATACAAAGTAATTGTATTTCTATTACTTTTCGAGATATATTAAAAAAATCAAAATCCAATTCCCTCCTTTTTTTTACATTTTTTTAAATATCTTAAAAACTAAGCAAGTTAGAGCGATTTTACAAATATTATGTTTTGTAGACAATTTTGTTTTCTACAAAAATAGTTATATACAAAGTAATTGTATCTCTCTTACTTTTCAAAATTTATTATTAAAATAAAAAACAAACTTACAGCTTTTTTTAAATTTTTAAAAATATCTCATAAACTAAGCAAGATAGACCGATTTTACAAATATTATGTTTTGTAGACAATTTCATTTGCTACAAAAAAGGTTATATACAAAGTAATTGTATTTCTATTACTTTTCGAGATATATTAAAGAAATAAAAACCGAATTCCCACCTTTTTTTACATTTTTTTAAATATCTCAAAAACTAAGCAAGATAAAGCGATTCTACAAATATTATGTTTTGTAGACAATTTTATTTCCAACTAAAAAGAAATTATACAAAGATATTGTATTTCCCTTACTTTTCGAGATATATTAAAAAAAAAAAACAAATTCCTACTACTTTTTACATTTTTTTAATATCTCAAAAACTAAGCAATATAGAGCGATTCTACAAATATTATGTTTTTTAAACAATTTTATTTCCTATAAAAAAATTTTTATTTAAATATGTTGTATCTCCCTTTTCTTTTGAAGATATACTAAAAAAATTAAACACAAATTCTTACCTTTTATTAAATTTATAAAATATCTCAAAAAATAAAAGAGATAGAGCGATTTTACAAATTTTATGTTTTGTAGAATATTCTATTTCCAACAAAAAAAAATTTATACAAAGATATTGTATTTTCCTTACTTTTCGATATATATTTAAAAAATAAAAAACAAATTCCTACAATTCTTTACATTTTTTTAATATCTCAAAAACTAAGCAAGATAGAGCGAATTAACATATATTGTCATTTGTAGACAATTTTATTTCCTACAAAGAAGGTTATATACAAAGATGTATCTTTTTTCACTTTTCGAGATATATTAAAAAAATAAAAAACAAATTCCCACCTTTTTTTACATTTTTTAAAATATCTCAAAAACCAAGCAAGATAAAGCGATTTTACAAATATTATGTTTTGTAAACAAATTTATTTACTACAAAAAAGTTTTTTTACAAAGATATTGTATCTCCCTTACTTTTCGAGATATATTAAAAAAATAAAAAACAAATTCCCACCTTTTTTTACATTTTTTAAAATATCTCAAAAACTAAGCATGATAGAGCGATTTAACATACATTATGTTTTGTAGAGTATTTTATTTACTAGAAAAAAGATTATTTAAAAAGAGATTGTATTTCCCTTACTTTTTGAGATATAGTATAAAACCTAAACACAAATTCCCTCCTTTTTTTACATTTTTTTAAATATTTTAAAAAGTTGGCAAGATAGAGCGATTTTACTAATACTATGTTTTGTAAACAAATTTATTTACTACAAAAAAGTTTTTTTACAAAGATATTGTATCTCCCTTACTTTTCGAGATATATTAAAAAAATAAAAAACAAATTCCCACCTTTTTTTACATTTTTTAAAATATCTCAAAAACTAAGCATGATAGAGCGATTTAACATATATTATGTTTTGTAGAGTATTTTATTTACTAGAAAAAAGATTATTTAAAAAGAGATTGTATTTCCCTTACTTTTTGAGATATAGTATAAAACCTAAACACAAATTCCCTCCTTTTTTTACATTTTTTTAAATATTTTAAAAAGTTGGCAAGATAGAGCGATTTTACTAATACTATGTTTTGTAGACAATTTTATATCCTACAAAAAAGATTTTTTACAAAAATATTGTATCTTCATTACTTTTCGAGATATATTAAAAAAATAAAAACAAATTACCACCTTTTTTTACATTTTTTAAAATATCTCAAAAACTAAGCAAGATAGAGCGATTTTATATCTTATATATATTGTATTTAAATGCTATTATATTATTATATTTAAATGCTATCACTAGTAATAAAAATCTCATGTACTATATTAAAAATATTATTAAAACTCTGTATTTTATTTACAGCATAGATGTTCGCTAAGATGTACTGGTGTATTATTAGCAGATGAAACCCATAAAAAAAAGTGGAGGAGCACAGGTACATTACTTGCCAAAAATTGAGGCGTTTGATACAAAGGCGTAAGAATAAGACATCTGATTGAGAAGCCCGATGGATTAATGTCAAACATAGCTTTATTTTAGAGCGCAGTAATCTGCTCAATAGAGTTGTTCAGTAGGTAAAGTTTTGTTTTTATTTAATTGTAATTAAACACCTTGGAAATAAAAGATATAAATTGCAGATAAACACCTGCGATAAGGCTTTATCAACCACTTCTAGTCAAGTTGTCCACTTCATTTTTTTTTGTGGAATTTACTTGGATAAAAAAGTTAACTTTAGTTAAGAGCCAAAATTCTGAACCAAGAATACCATTTTGAAGAAAATGATTTTCTAGAGTAAAGAAATTAAATTCTTAAACTAAAATATAATCCGTGGCCTAAGAAATTTTAGTCGTTTTAAGAATTTATTCTCTTGACTCAAGAAAATCATTTTATTCAAAATGTTATTCTTTGTTAAAAATTTTGTCTATGGAGTCAATTTAACTTTTTATTAGTGTACAAGGGCTGTGACATCAATTTTAAAGAGTTGAAGTAACCGGAAAATGAATTTTTCTGTACTTTGTAGTTTTCGAGTCACTCTGTATAAACTATAACTCCAGTTGATAATAACATCTGATGAAACATTTTTATTTTCAACGTTTGACATAGACGTGATCATTTCTAAATGTTTGTATTTATTTTTTGAAAAATTTTGAAAATTTCTTTTTTTAAATAAAAGTTTAAAGCAAGAATTAATAAATTTAAAAAATGAATGTTCTGAAATTGAAGAAGTATTGTCTAAGAAAATTGCCGATTTACCTGCTTTGCAGCAACAAACAGTTCGAAATTGTTTATTTGCTGCAAAAGCTAAAAGTGCTAAACAACGCCAGTATTCTGTAGAATGGGTGAATGAATGTCTTTTAATGAACATTAAAAGTAGTGCACTGTCTCAACACATTAGAAAAAAAAAATATTCAACCTTTACCATGTAAAGACACTTTAATGAGATACATACAAAAACTCGATAGCGCTTCAAATGCTTTGATTGCACGGAGTCTATGCAGTCAAGAGAAGTGAAGACTTGTGACAAATTTATTGATTTTATGGATAAAGGTTCATTAATTAAACCAAGTAAACAGTTATTTAATTTAATTAAAAGCTTAGAAGAAGTTGTGTTAATTGTGGTTGGTACAAAAACAGTGAAGATTGACACAATGTTTGAAATATTAGATGATGTTTCTAAAAGAAATATCTCGATTTTTGTTTGCTGTGATGAACATAAAAAAGAATTACCAAAAAAAATTATTACCAATTTTTTAATCATGCGGGAGCATTTTCTTGTCAAATGGTTTAATAAAAGTGCTACGAAAGAAAAATTAAATCTAAAAAATCTCGGAAAAAATCGAAATTATGTAAACTTATATTTACCATCAATAAAAAAAATTAATCACTCTAATTTAAAAAATAATATAAAATTCTCGATTACGAAAGCAATATTCCGGATACTCTTAAAACTATTTTAATTTGGTTTTTAAATATTAAACATGTTTTATTTGTACTATTAATAAATAATATGTTTGACAATAACTTATTTATTATTTTTTTTTGTCATCAAGTATATTTATCTTGATACTCAAATAAATAGACATTTGACAATTTTTAAAAATATTTTTACTAGTAAATTTTCATAGAGACATTTTTTAATAGTTTTACATGGAAAGATTAAAAATGAGCATAAATCTATTGTTTTTAAACAAAATGGTTTTGTGCCCCCTGATTTTTGTATTAAGGTTTAATAATATCAGATGTTTTAACCTTTCCAGATTATCTCTTAAACTTCTCGATATTGCTGAGTTGAAAACGTTTGAGGTTTCTAAAAATTTCCTTAAATTTTTATTTAATTCCACGTTTCTCAAAATATTTTTTTTCAGAGCTGTCAATAGCAGCAAGACTTCCTGCGTAAGTATTTAAACGAGTACTTCTTGAAAAGTAGCGCGCCTTACCGGCAAAATATCTGTCCCCTAAATTGATGCCGTTTTTTCAACATTTCATTCGGACTCTTTGTATCTATACTTCGTGGTTTAATTGATGGGGAATAGAGTCTAGAGATTTCGAAAAGGATTGACGGAAATGATTATACCATTGGTGGGAGTGAATGCGTATATAAAACGGGCGAAAAAAAGCAGCGGGCGCCTTCTCGATTCGGTACGACTAGTTGTGAGTGAACGAGTGTGATACGAGTGCAATTAGGAGATTAAGATTTTTAACTATTGTGACGTTCCGCCACGACTCGCCACCCAAATTTTTCGCAGTGATTCAAATGCAGTTGCGCGAGACATTATCTCAGTAGTTCGCCAAATAACAATAGAAACAATTATAAGTAGTAAACATAAATAAATAACTATTACTCGCATTTCTCGCATATACATTCTTTTTACTAAAATAAACTATTGGAAGGAATGTCCCGTGCAGGATACAAGCCGGAATCATAAATTATCCCTCGAAGAACCTTTCCCTAGAATAAAGAACACCATTCTTCCTCCTGCAGCACACGTGCCTGCCCCCACTCCAATTTCATACTTTAAAATCTGATACTACTCTAAGACTTTCCGTTGCACCAGTATCCATCATCACAGTATTATTTCTTGCTGAGTAGAGACCTTTCTTTTAACCAGCGTTGAACGGCAATCAATGATTAAATAAATGTCGAGGGAAAAGAGTCAAATTCGAGACTCGTCATGTTACAGTCTAAAAGGTTTTCAATAGCCACTAACATTCTCCAATTTCCTTACATGGATCCACTACCTAACTCATAAATTTTACTGACGCATAGGCGTAGAAGCACCACTAATTAAAAGAAAACCTCTCCAGAGATTTCCTTCACATTCACAATATCCAGAGCCTCCGCCTATGTTCTACATATGAAACCTAACATAAAAATGCTAACTACGACGCAGGGAGACAACCCTTACCAAATCCTGGAGAACGACCATACCTCCTTGCAACTGAATATTAATTTATTAACCATAAATCTTTTCCCAAGACTGAGTGTCGCCAGGCTAAGACGCTGGTAAAGGTCACGTAGGCTTAACAGAAATATTACTCTCTAGAACTTTCTGGAACCAAGGATAATCCTTAACAATTTTCGCTTCAAGACAATGTAACTCGCAAACCTACGCGTATGATCGAATGCATGACTAATATATGAACTTATGAATAAATGGTCTCAATATTGAATCGTTTTAAGTAAATAGCATATCAAAGGATGATGAAATTGTTATTAATAATTGATTATTTTTTCGAGAATAATAAGATGTTATTGGTTAAGAATTAATGATATGTAATCGAATAATAAGAGACAAAATATTATGAATATGATAAAGGTAGAAATCTACAATCGTTAAGCTGCGAGAATATATATGGATATATATATAGAATATGCAAAAATATATTAGATATGTAAATGTATTAGTAGTCCATGAGGACAAGAGAACTTTCTCGAACGAGGATGCCCGGGACGCTTGGGCCGGCCAAAGATTGAGAGTAGGGGTACCAGAGCTACCCCTTCCCCGAAAGACTTTCTGTCTCTCATTTCACTTTTAACTTATAGTTTGGGAATTCAGTTTAGTCACTTATAGTTCCAGTCATTTTAATACTTATAGTTTAACTTATAGTCGACTTCAATTTATATTTGGAACGTTACGACTAGCTATTAGCTATACAATATTTAAATATTATTTGATCGATCAGTTATAATGAATAATTAGCTTCGGATCCTTGAGTGTCTCGACCCCTTTGGAACAAAACCAACCCAAGTCTCCTGTGCAATCTCGAAGGCAACTAGCAACTGTACCAAAATACTGTAAGTCACCAATCATTTATTTATCATTAAATTTCTTTTAAATCAGAGCTGCGGTCCACATATCTTCTCCCTTGCTTCAAAACCTTCCTCAATCCACCCTCTTATCGTATGCTTTTGCCAGACTGTATCGCTATTTTAAACGAGAAACGAACCAGCCTGGTCCCGGTTAAACTCGGTGAAAGCAGAGTGACCATAAACAGGCATTACTTATTATATCATTTAATTAACTTCGTCCTCTAGGACGTAACACTATTATTACTTACTTTTTATTCCGATTTCTATTTCTTTATTCTTATTACATAAGACCTTAATATTTAGGTATTTGTTTTATTCTAATAAATACTTCTTTTAAATTAAATAAATCTTAAATTTATTATATGTCAATAAAACGTAAAATTATTTTTAAAGGTGGTAACAATATTAACAGAATAATAATATAACAAATAAACCCTATAATTATCCTGCTTATGATACTTTGCATTCGTCTCATTCTCTCGAAACTTAGTTTTTTGAAAGTTTTACTTCTAACATGAGTGATCTGCACACATAATTTTTTTTTTTAACAGTCGTTTTGACTGGTGTGGTAAATAAACACTATACTAAAAATGGTGGTATATCTAGTGTTAACGAAGCTAATAATGCTTTAAAAAAAACTATTTCTTCACATGGAGGTATACGTATCGGTTTAGTGAACAGCATTATTACAGAAATATACATATTCAAATAAAAATAAAAATATGTCCGATATTGAATTGCTTTCTATGTCAGCATATCCAGAGCTCAACAGTTTCTTTTAAAATTTAAAATTTTCTTTTTAAGATTTTGATCACGTTTTTGAGATTTGGAAACATTTTAGGTTGTAAAAATTAAGTTTTAACATATCAAAACATTAGCATGTACCTGAAACCAAAGTCTAGAGTTTTTGTCAGTAGGGGAACCGAGGAGTCTTGCAGTGCACTACTACTAAAGGAATATCTGGTCGAAGGGGTTTGGTACCAGCGGCTACCCAAACCAACTTACGTGGATGATCCACAAATTGTGCAACCAAGCACGGAAATTTTATGGAAATATACCGATGCAGGATCCTTGGCTACGAGTAGAATCTACTCGCAAGCCGATTTGGAAAACCTAAGGGACCACATAATGTTTCCTGTGGAACAACCTTCCATATTGAACACTATCGCCAGGGGAGCAGCAGGACAAAAGGTGCCCACAGAAACTTTGAACCTCATTAACTTTGTGAGTGAACATGATATAGACAAATTTGCGGAAAGTGTAACGTAACGAGTGTTGAACGGACTTTTGAAGTTTGGGTCAGTCAGTGCTGCCATATTGGGCATTATATTTATATTCAAACTAGTTAAATTAGTGATCAACTCTATTGTACGATCCGAAAAGATCGTACGGTAATTAGCGTTATTCAAAATTCGCGCGCGTCCGCTTCTATCGACTAGGATTCTAGATCGATACTCATTGGAGCATCGATCAACCACCAGCGACTATCAAAACGCTCCTCTAGTTACCCACAACTCTCGCATCCCTACTTCTCAACCCCCTAGTGCATACGCCCTGCTGGGCCAGTACAAAGGGACGTTCTTTCTATTCCACGACCGGACGCCTACGACAACACATCTTAAACATCTAAAGATTATAGAGGCCATACTGGAAAAAAGATTTAAGAATTCACAAGGGACAACGAAGAGAATATCCTAATCTTTAAGACTTGTGAAAGTAAGCCTATTCAACGTCACAGCCCTTAAGGTTGTGATCGCTTACTTCAGGAGTGCGAGAGCATATACAAAATAACCAGAGGACTCTTCATTGAGGAATCTAGGCCATAACATTCTGTTCGGTACACCGTGTGAATTGACATGAGAATCGGTGTTAGTCGCACCAGGACATGAGGGTAGAGCTACTCCAGACGAGTAGCTCATTTACCCTTGAGTTTTTTCTATTTCGACCTTATCACGCGAAACCAGTTGAGCGTCAGTCCTGCGTGAGCAGGAAGGTACCAGAGGCGGCAGTCGCGTATTACACGGCAGTGCTTGCGTATGCGCGTGCACTGAAAATTTTTATGATGTCTGGACGGAGGGTTAGCCTCGACGAGGAGACCTTCGTCAATATGGTATATTCAGGGGGAACTCAATACTCCTGCACCTATTGCTTATTTTCTGAGGGTCTTGGAAATGTTAAATTACAGAATAAACGCGAACTTAGATTTCGCCTCAGACCTCGTCGGATTGTTGCATCTAATGATGGCTCAATAGGTTTGCTCGGCCGTATGAACCTTGAAACGCATTACTTATATAGTAGTTATCCGTGTTTAGCTGTATATGTTGTCAGAACACAGCATAACTACAATTATACGAAGGATCCAGCTGTTGAAACATCTATTTTGCGTAGCTACGCCTTACACACAGTGTATGGGTTGCCTACTCCTCCACTTGAAGACCAGAAGGTACATTAAATCTACATCGGAAATGGAAGAGGGAACCGAAGTTCAAGAAATCTGCACAGGGAAGTCGCTACCAACCTGAAGCGTGGCTGGCAGACCTCAAACGATGAGGGCCACAAACAGCTTCCAAACCGACGATACATCCGGTAAGCAAATGTGGTTCCAAATGGACAATGAACTGTTTAACAAAATCCGCGAGTTGCGAAGCCCTAGGGAATCAATCCCTTAACGCTTCTCCTTAAGAGGGAAGGTGTCACGACCCAGTGACGACTAATTTCGAACTATGCTGCGCCAACTATGCGAGTGTCCTATTTATAAGTCGTTAGTTGATTACTATTTAGCAATATTCGTACCTTGTAATATTTGTGTTATTAATTTTATTTTATAACCACTTTCATGAACGACCATCGATATTGGCATTAGTTGATCACACGTAAATTTAATAGCAAGGATCCATTGTCGCTCATGATCGTGAGGGAGTAAGTGATAGGTAGACTTTTGCAGTCCTACATTACTCACTTTCTTGCTGACTATAGTTGAGATCACGCCTCAAAGATAGAACGCGCGTATCTCTTCGTAGAATTTACGGGCTACCGTAACTGACATTTGTTTAAACAAAAAACGATATTTTTCTAAATTAGCAGAATCCACAGTTGATAGTAACTGATATTTTTCCATTTTGAAGAATCGTAGTCAGCAGCATGTAACATTCCAAAATTTTTCAGTTTACCGAATGAAAGTTGTTAGTGGGGGAGGCATTTTGGGCCCGACGGGAAAAAACTGTGTTCTTCCCTGCCGGCAGTCTACCATATTCCGCATTAGAGTTCGCATTAAAATTAGTTTTTACTTTGTTGTCAGTGATTTAGAGAATCTATCGATTACTTACTCTTCGCGATTAAACTAAACTTCTAACTTAGCCATATAAATATTTTATTTTACTTTACTGTTTGTAACGATCTTGTGAAATTTTAACCTTATTTAGGAATATACTGTTATTAACGTAAAATTAGAAGTGTTTGTGCAAAGTTGAATTAATTTCCTCATCATACACAAATCCTGTTACCTACCTACACGGCGCTAACACTACGAAACTCGAGGAGCTTTAGGGGTCTGACGATCAATCGCTAAGGAAAGGCTATCTTCCAGGGATTCTTAAACATCTTAAAGAAATAGTAACTTTGAGTAAACCACTATCTTTTACTCGCTTGGTGGGTTACTCACTCTCTTAGCCCAGATCCGAAAAATCCAACCTTAATAATACGCGGAGCAAAGAGGCACGACGCGGACGTGTTGAAAGAGCTCATCATTCGACAGAACAAATCACAGCAAGGAATGCTGCTCAAAGAGTGAGGAAAGCAGAGGGTCTTGCACATAAATCCCAAGAATGTTTGCGACAAACTATCGCGAGAACAAGAGCGGCACGTGAACAAAACGTACCTACAGCACGAGGACAAGAACGACAAAGACAGTCGACCAGCCGCTCATTAACACGTGCATCATTTGTTCGTCTTGCTTTCGAATATGCACCAGATATTGATTACTCTGCGCATTCAAAAATTACTATCGGTGCAATGGATAAGGTATGTCAATATTGTCAGGCATTGACATTTTAGAAAGCAACACGCAGCATTTGCTGCGCATCAGGAAAAGTTGTACTGTCCCCCCTACCCACTCCGCCGGAACCTTTATTATCGCTTCTTGCTGGCGATTCAAATGATTCGAAATTATTTTTGCGCAAAATACGTAAATTTAATTCTTGCTTCCAAATGACGTCATTTGGGGCAACTAAAATCTGTGATCTTGCATTCGATGGACGTAATTTTGAAACTTCATTCAAAATACAAGGCCAGGTGTACCATAAAATTGGGTCATTGATACTAATGCCTGATGATAATCTGAAGTTTTTTCAAATTTATTTCATGAGCAATTGTGAAGAGTGTTTGACAACTTAGTGCAAATATAATTTCAATGAACAATTAGAGAAATGAGCAATTGTGTTATTGTTGGAGATTTTTTTTAAAGATCAGAATCAACTCATTTATTTGATTAAAAGAGTTTTAACCACAATTGCAAAATGACAACTATCAAATCATCATCAAAGCCGACAAAGTACTATTAGGAGAACATGCTGGCAGATTTAACGCTACAACTGTTAATGAGGTTGCTGGTATTATGGTTGGTGATCCAGTTGACACTAGAGCTATAAAAATTACACGGCGGGACAACACTGTCAGTAAAATTTCGGATTTACACCGTTCATATGACGCACTGTAATATCGTGCGCTAGGGATTAATTCGATCAAACCGGGCTAATTTACGATCGGAAGAATACATTCACTTACGAGATACTGTTGTCAGAAACATCGACGGAAATTTAAACCCCAATGACATTAGCAATGCTTTCATTTTACCTTCAAGCTACATCGACAGTCCACGGAACATGCAGGAATACATACAAGATGCGACGACTTATAAAAAAGAAGAGCAGAATAGCTGTAGTTTTGCGAAAGAGTTCAATTATAGTTTAGGATGAGTGCACAATGGCTCACAAATATTAACTCGAAGCATTGCACAGAGCTATGCAAGATTTGAAAGGCAACGATAAATTTTTCGGTGGTGCTATCTTACTTCTGTCTGGTGATTTCCGACAGACCTTACCGGTCATACCTCGCTTTACCTTCGCGAATGAGATTAACGCATGTTTAAAACAGTCGTTCTTATGGCGATATGTTTGAATATGTTGAAACACTTCGATTGACCATAAACATGCGCGTAAAGTTGCAAAATGATCCATTAGCACAAATATTTTTCGAACAATTACTAGATATTGGGAAAGGTAGAAAAGAACGGCAACCAATACGCAATGCATTAAATTGCCAGACAATTTCTGCACTGAGGTTCACGGAAAAAATACATTGATTGAGAGTATTTTCCCGGACATACAAAGTAATTACTTGAGTCATAACTGGCCTATTGATCGGGCTATTTTGGCAGCCAAACATGTTGATGTTGACGAAATTAACTTCCAGATACAACAATTGTTGCCAGGTGATCTGATGTCTTTTAAATCAATCGATATTGTTGTTTATGAAAATGAAAGTGTAAATTTTCCAGTCGAAATTTTAAATTCACTGGAACTACATGGAATGCCACTACATAATTTGCGATTGAAGATTGTTACACCTATAATTTTGCTTCGAAATTTGAATGCCCCGAAATTGTGTAATAACATGCGACTGATCATAAAAAAAATCATGCGCAACATTCCTGAAGCCACTATTTTGAGTGGAAAATTTCAAGGTGAAGTTGTACTTCTACCACGGATCCCAATGATTCCTTTAGATTCGCCTATACAATTCAAACGTTTGCATTTTTCCATTCACTTGGCATTTGCTATGATTATTAATAAGTCACAAGGTCAAACAATGACAATTTGTGGCTTAGATTTAGAAAATACGTGCTTTTCTCACAGCCAATTATAGGTTGCGTGTTCCAGGGTTGGAAAACCATCGAATTTGTTTGTGTATACTCCTGAAGGATTAACCAAAAATATTGTAAATCCAATATCCTAATGATAAATTAAGCTTTTGTAAATTGAAAAAATATACCTGTTTTAAAATAGTTTGAGTTTTATCTTTTTTTCACCTTTAATTAAAATAACTTTAAGTTTTTATTTAACGAAACCTCTACATTTCACTTCACTCACAGTATGCACATACTCACATGCTATCGATTGGTCGAATTGTGATAAATGTACATGTAATGACGTTAGATATTGCAATAACTTTTTAATAAAAATTTTTATGAAAACGGTTTAGATTGTTACAGCTTATTCAAAAAAGTTTGAAACGCACGACAGGTCCCTGAAAGATATCAAAGATAATACTAGGCTTTTTAGTGGCTCTCTACTGCTGCTGTCTAGTGATTTTAGATAAACATTACCCGTCATTCCACGTGCGACATATGCGGACGAAATAAACGCATGTTTGAAAGAATCTTATCTATGACGAAGTGTCAGTAAATTATGCCTTACTTTTAATATGGGCGTTCAACTTCAAAATGATCCATTAGCGTCAGGTTTCAGTAAACTATATTGTGGCGTCCCGCATCAGCTCGGTGCTGACATCCTTTGGTCGATTCTTGTAGTTAAATAGCTTTTCTCTAGGGCAGTGCTGAAACCCCCTGTATACCGGTGCCAACCTTCGCAGGTGTCCCTAGCAGCTGCCTAGAGTACGCGCGTCCGGCGGCGGCGTAGCTGGCTACGTAGCCGGTCCAGGAGGTGTCAGCAGCTGATTGGCCGGAGCATGTGACGCAATCGCAACCGGAGGCTGTAACTGGCGGATACTAGCGCCCCCTGGATTAAAGTGTGTAGGACGTCTCCACGTCGCTCCGTGTTTTACCAGTGGTAACTTGTGCAAAGTTGTTTTTACTTATTATAAATTTGTGATACGTGAAAAGTGCAAAAATTCTGAACACACCCATATATAAATTTATATTGGTGAAGGCTGTATATAAGAAACATTAAACGAAAACTTTCTTTCGTGTTCTTGGACTAGAAAGCAGCCATATTGGAAAAGTGTTCGTGCGGTAGTTCCGAAGTTTTTTCCCGCGCGCGTGGTGCGCTGCCGTGCGCCGCAGCAATAAACTACTGTGATTCGACGAAGCCTTGTGACGCACCAATCGCTGTGCGGAATCAATTATGAGCCAACCATTCAAAGCCGTGGATTTTCCTGTGCTTAGGAACATAGCAGTTGAAGACATAAAAATATGCGATAACCTCACTTTGGGCAAGGATAAACTCCAATAAGAGAAAAGAGCGAAGCGACGCAGAGCCATCAACTGAAGAAGCAGTTACAAAGAAACATATGAAGAAAACATCTGCTCCAGTACCAGCACAAAATGAGCTGGACAAAGAAATCAAGTCATTAAAAAAACTTGAAAGAAACATAAAAAATATGACAATGGATGACCTAGAAGAAGAAGATTTCGAGGAAATTAAAAATAAAGTATCAATGATATACAAAACCATAACGCTCCTTAAAGAGGAGAATAACGAGTTAAAAAAGGGACAGCCAGGAAAAGACTCGTTGGACGACAAGCTACAAAAGCTTGAGAAGGCGATCCATGACGCTACATGCAGCATCAAACATATCAAGAACGAGTCGACTAAGATGATAAACAAAAAGCTAAGTTATGCAGAGAGATTGAAGATCCCTGCCGTGGCTAAAGAATCTAGCGTAGAAACAAAATCGGAGAAGCATGTTGTCGCTATATACCTAAATGCTAATAACAACATAAAGTCAAGTGACGAAACAAAACTGGTCGTCATGAGTAGTGTAGCCCCATCGAAAGAAAAACTTAAAATTTGCAATGTAAAGAAAATTGCAAACAACGGTATCTTAGTTGAAACTAAAACAAAAGACGACATGGAGCGTGTACTCAAGGCAAGAAATAGGTCTACGGACTGGAATTCCAGCAAAGAAAAAACCGAAGCTCATTATTTTCAATGTCCAAAAAGAGATGAGCGATAAGGAATTCTTAGAAGCATTAAGACAGCAAAACGTGGATGAATTTCCCAAAACCAAATTTGCCGAGGAAGTAGTAATCTCTCATAGGTCCAACGGCAAAAATCAGGATTCGGTTAACATAATTATTGAAGTTAGACCAAACCTGAGAAACATACTATTGAAAAATGATATGGTATACATTAGCTGGACTTCACACTGGATTCGAGATTTTGTAGTCATAAGCAGATGCTACAAGTGCCAATCTTTTGGACACGTGTCGAAGCACTGCAAATCAAAAAGCGAAACATGTGGTCATTGCGGAGGTGACGGTCACAGTTTTAAAGATTGCAAAGCTAAAAACAAGAGTCCAGTATGCATCAACTGCAAGAGAGCTGGTAAAGTTTGTGACCACTCCTCAAGTTCCTCGGATTGTCCAGCCTACAAAATTTCTATGGCAAATTACGTCTCAATAATAGACTATAGCAAGTAATTACACCACCAATTGCTGTCATAGAAGTACTTTGAACATAGGGCAAATAAATGCACAAAATTCCAAGTCTGTATCAGATGAACTAAGGCAATTAGCATTTGAGCACAAGTTAGACATACTTACTCTCTAAGAACCTTATTCGTATCATAATAAGATGGCAGGCATGGGAATATGCACTAAAGTAATACTAGATACTAAAACATTTTCAAGGGTTATAGCATCTAATAATATTAAAGCTGCAATAGTAATTTTTACCAATAGAATTGATGTTATAAAAATTTAGCAACTAAGCAACACTCACATAATTTGCGTCGAGATTAAAATTGACAATTTAAAGTTTTACTTGGTTAGTGCATATTTCCAACACTGTGAGGATATAGATCCATATATACTTCATTTGGAAAATATCCTAATGGTGCTGGACAGGAAGAACATTATATTTTGCAGAGACTCAAATGCTAAGTTAACATCTTGGTTTAGTAAATGTACAGACGAAAAAGGAGAAGCACTTGAAGAATTATTATTGCAATTCCAACTACACATAGCCAACATAGAATCTGAAACCTTCACCTTTGACAATACACGAGGACAGGATAATATCGATATCACAATCGCTGGAAGCAGCTGTATTAACTCTATTTCTAATTGGAAGATACACAACGGCGAAACAACAAGTGACCACAACCTTATCACATTTAAAATAACATCAGCCTCAGATAAGGTCATAAGTTTCAAAGGTGATAGATTTAATCCCAAGAAAGCAGACTGGGAAAAGTATATTAGAAATTTAACTAACATCATGGATACAGTTAACAATGAAGATACTATTAGTGCAACAGATGCTGCAAATAAAATTGAACATGCAATTTTACAAGCGGCGCAAACCTGTATTCCGAAAAAGAAACGCTTTTCCAAGTCTGCCCCATGGTGGAACAGTGATCTAACTAGTTTACGACAATTAGTCAAAAGAGCCCGACGAAAATATAATAAAACAATAAACAGTAGATTAAAAATTATTCATAAAACGGAATATAAAAGACTAAGAAACCAATATATAAAGAACATTGCAAAAGCAAAACAAGAAAGTTGGGAGAAGTTTGTCACTGATATTGGTAATAAGGAACCATGGAGTATTGTGTATAAAATTAAAAGAAACAAAATCCGTATTGAAAATGTCATTAAAACAATTAATCAAAGTGGCAGACAAACGTTAAACTTTAATGACACTATGGAAACACTGATCAATAACATGATTCCTGATGATAATGTGGACAATGAAACAGAGTGGCACATGATTACTTGAAGTGACACACTTCTAGCACCAAGCACACAGGACGCACCGCTATTCAATGTTTCTGAAGTACAAAATGCTATCAAAAAACTAGGCAATAGAAAGGCTCCTGGACACGATCTAATTGAATCAGAAATGATAAAGAAAGCTATGCCTGTACTGTCTAATAAGTTACGAGATCTCTTCAATGAATGCTTAATTCAGGGGACTTTCCCAAATCAATGGAAAATAGCGGAAATTAGGATACTAAGAAAAAGCATGGAAAAGCCAGCAACTGATTTAAAGTCATACAGACCTAATTCCTTACTTCCAATACTTGGGAAAATTCTGGAAAAACTCATTGCTGGAAGACTCCAGACAATATCACATACACACCCTTTGGCATCGACTAGACAGTACGGTTTCAGGCCAGGCAGATCAACAGAAGATGCAATTGTAAAATTAAGAGATATTGTGCATCAAACCAGCGACAAGTATGCTATCGGCCTCATGTTCGACATTTCTTGTGCATTTGATGGTGTATGGTGGCCTAGTGTACTCAGCAATCTCAAACGCAGAGATTGCCCCAGAAACGTATATAACCTTATTTCGAGCTATCTTTCAAATAGAATAGCAAGAATTACAACTAATACGACCCAGATATCTAAAGTTGTAAGCAAAGGCTGCCCACAGGGATCCGTATTAGGACCTTTAATGTGGAACATCATCCTTGATGATGTTCTAGAAGAAATCTCTAATACGGGAAACGAAACAATTGCATATGCTGACGATATTGCTATAATAGTGAAAGGTAATAGCAGAAAAGCTCTTGAGCTTAAGGCAAATGAGGTCACTTTAATCTTGAATAGCTGGTGTACAAGACAGAAACTAGTACTATCAGTGACAAAATCTCACATGATTCTTCTAAAAGGTTTCTTAGATATAAGAAGACCACCAACCGTCAAACTTGGAAGTAGATCACTAAGAATGGTTTCAGAATCACGATATTTAGGAGTTACATATGGAACAAGAATGAACATAACCCCACATATTAACTACATTTATAACAAGAGTAAGACCATTTTCAGCCAATTTGCCAGAGTTGCGAAAAGTACATGGGGCTTAAGCAACTCTATCATGGAATCGTTGTACAAGGGAGTTTTTATACCTAGTATCTCTTATGCTGCAGCTGGCTGGGCTGACAAACTTAATACACATCACCACAGGAAACTAAATCAAGCACAACGATATGCTCTAATTGGGGTTACTAAAGCATCTAGAACAGTATCAACGGATGCTCTTTGCGTGATAGCAGGAGCAATTCCCATAGGACTTTAACTAACTGAAAAGGTAAGTCTTTATTATCAACGCAAGAACTTGTCTTTTCAGCACTTCTCAAAAAGATTCGAGGCACTTGAGTCTGTAGATAAAAGTGAAACTAAATTAAGACTCCTCGAGATTAAAAAAGAAACAATAAGAATATGGCAACAGAACTGGAATGATAGCCAGAAAGAAAGGCTGACATTCCAGTTCTATGAAAATATAGAAAACAGGTTAAATGCAAAATGGATAAAACATAACCATTTCATAGTCCAACTCCTTACAGGACACGGAAATATTAAACAGAAACTTAAGAGTCCTAAATTAGAAGACACTGATATTTGCAGCTGTGGTGAAGTCGAATCAGTCCGACATATCATCTTTGACTGTATGCTCCTAAATGACTCAAGGCTTAGTCTAAAACAGGCTATACTAGATAAATACCATACTTAGCCATGTGATTACAAGTGCTTAGTATCCAAAGAAATTTTTAGCATTTTTAATGAATTTTCAGTTACAGTACTAAAGAACAAGGACATATGCATAAGAACGTAAGCAATCACAATCCCTGCAAAAAAAGCTGTAGACGTAACCGCAGGCACCATTTGGTGTACCGATACAGCTATGTTGTATAATTACCCGAATACTAGCAATAATATCTGATGCTAGCCTGCATGAGACCGAGCAATTGCTGGTGACCCCGTCTCCTCGTGGCCCCCGCTGGACAACGTTTTGCTGGTAAATCTTAATGATTTGCCAGCAAAACGGCTAAGTGGGTAACTTTCCAGCTTTGGGACGGTCTACCTCTCTGATGATCCAGAAGTGGTGAAGAGGGGGTTTTTCCAAGCCCAATGATCATAACATCTACGGTCATTGTTCTCTTCGCAATGGTTTTACGCATTCAACATCACGTGTAATAGGCAATTAGCCTGAGACACAACTGGGCGAGCTCTTGCTCGACGTATGCTCAGAAAATACACTAGATGTAACTGGCGGATCTACGTGGTGGGTTATCTGCGCGTCTGCCCCCGCGTACCGATGATCTAGGATTCAGCGAAAGCTGAGTTGGATCCCGATCCTTCTAGTGCGGATCGTCGAGCTTTATATTCAATATATCGATTAATTCTATTTTTCTTAAATACTCTTTTCTGTGCCTTAATTCTCTCCGTCTTTACGTCGTGTGTTATTCTGTATCGTATTAAGTTAAATCTGTGATGTGAGATTACTAGTGACAAAAAGGCGAAATCTCTTGTCGTGTCCAGCTTTCTCATTGGTCGTTACTGTTGTCAGTAATAAGCTATTCGGCCCGCGGTCATTGGGTTTCTCATAATATAATACTCCGATGGAAACAAATTTAAAAATTGAAAAGGCTGAAGGAAATATCAAATATAAAGTATAGAAATTTAATCGCTGTATTATTATATATGTGGCGTCTCGCACCAGCACAGTGCTAACACCTCTCGGCCGACAGCGCGCAGCTGCAGCATTGCGTGCAAGGAAAATGCTGACACCTCTCAGCCGCCAGCACTAGCGTACTTGGGCACCACGTGATGCGGCTCTGCAGGGGTGCGCTGGTCGGCCAGTGGCATCTCCGCCCTTGCCTCGCGGCTTGAAACCCAAGCAGGAGCATCCGATTGGTTTGACCACGCATTTAATTGGTCAGAGCTGCAACGTGATCACTGCGACCGTTGCCCCCTCTACTTCCGGATGCCTGGATCGCCGTGGGAGTGCATTCACTCGAACACTTTCGCTTTGTCCATCGTACCGGCTAGTCGCGCTTCTCTTTTGTACTTTTGTATAAAACTGTTTTTCTTTTGTATTCTTTCCTCTAATACGTGGTACACCACGCTTTGTTAATAAAGCTCGTCGAAAGGGATCGAATTCAAAATAGGAAGTTTCTTTCCCCCCACGGATTCTCATTGGCCTATTCCTTTTCCCACGGCCCGTTTCTCGCGTTAAGGAAAACGCACCTTAACGTGGTTAGTAACCAGGGAAGAAATTCCAAATATATAAGTTCAGACACACGGCCCGATATAAGGTATAGTGTAGATTATTTAAGCAGATTTCAGAGCTGTTATAATGCAATTCATTGGAAATACTCTTTGCGTGTCTTAGAATATTTGGATTTAACGAGACATTTGAATTTAAGGTATAAAAGAAATAAAAATTGTGATATAGTAGATTGTTTTGTAAATGCAGATTAGGCCAGTGATCATATAGATAGGAAATCCTCATCAGGATATGTGATTAGATTAATCAGAAATGTGATTGATTTGAAATCGCGGAAACAGAAATGTATAACAAAAGCTTCAACGTATGCTGAGTATGTAGCGTTATCGGAAATTGTAACTGAACTGAAATATGTAAAAGAATTATGGAAAATGTTTTATTTAGATGTTAAGAAACCGATAAAAGTTTATGAAGATAACTCTGTTGCAATTAATATTGCGAAGTATGGAAATTTTAGTAAGAATTCGAAATATATTAAGGGGACCTTCTACTCTGCAATTTAAAAAAATTTTTTTTTCTTTTTTACATTTTTCGAATGTATATATATGTAGAAATATTGTGTTAAAATTTCAAAAAGATCCGATGTCTCTAACTACATTTTTGGTGCCTGAACGTAACTACCTCGGACCGCTTTCCTGAGCGTTCGGCGCGCACGGACGACTCTTATCTTGTTCAATCCCTTTCTCTTTCATTGTTTATTCAAGCAGTTTTTTTTATTGTAATCTGTATAATCCTTCGTATTGTCAGGTATATTTTTCGGGGGATCAGACATAGAGAAATATACAACTGTCTGAAGATGATGATATATAGATTATTAAATTATGATGATGTTAATGGGCTAATAATTTGAATATTACGTGGCCCATTGCTGGGCCCATTAATCGGCCAATGATCAACTACCATTAATGGGCCGATAATAACTGCTATTAATGGGCCGATAATAACTGCCATTAATGGGCCGATAATAAATGCCATTAATGGGCCGATAATAAATGCCATTAATGGGCCGATAATAAATGCCATTAATGGGCCAATGATCAATTACCATTAATGGGCCGGGGTTATCATTTGGATATTGAGCCCTCTATGGGCTATTAGAAAACGTCAATGATCGGCCGTTAGTTGTCATCCTTTGCCCGGCGATTGGCCATCCAAGGGCCTGTTTTCAAACTTTGTATGGGGAATTATTAATATCACTCGACTTGAAAAAAAAAAAAAAATAAATAAATAAAAGAATAACTCCACCCCAACTTTTCACCCTTACCAACCCCTACTCCAACTTCTTCTTCATATTCTTCTTCTTCCTCTTCCTTTTCCGCGTTGTGTTTACACTTCCCTTATTATTTTCATTTCAATTCTCATTCTAATATCTTCGACAAGGAAACATTTTTATTTCATAAAAAGAAAAAGAAATGAGAAATGTTTAATTGATCATTGAAGTTGAATTTTATAAAATAACAGATTCCCATGTTCTCAACCCTTTTCAAAGTTTGTTTGCATTTTAATTTATTTTCATTTCAACTTGTTCGTACACTTTCGACGGAGACTGTATCTTTCCTTACAAATAGAAAGGGATCATAATATCTCACGATTCATAAAAAAAAAAAAAAGATAATAATAATTACCATACGTGTTCCATCGACTGGTGTAAGTACCTCAAAACTAAGGCACTGAAGCAAAAATACAAGCATCCTCCGGCACCTTCTAAAGATGTACAGAAAGTGCTAAAGCCTATTTATGAGGATCTGACTAAGACAGAACTGCTGGAAAGATGTTTAGGTGGACATACGCAGAATAATAATGAAAGCTTTAATAACTGCGTATGGAACATGGCACCTAAACACCTGTTTAACGGCAAAAAAGTTGTTTAAATTGCGTGCAAAGTTTCCGCATGTATCTTTAACGAAGGATTTCAAACAGTGATGAAGATAATGGAAACGATGGGCATGAAACTTGGGCCAGAAGCGATCGACTTTGCTAAAAGACGCGACGACCGACGTATCGAATCTGCGAACCGTCGAAGCTCTGAGTGCTCAAAAGATACCAGATCAAAGTGGAAGAAGGCAAGACTGGAAGAAATTGAAGAATATGAACAAGAAGAAGGTCTATTTTACGGTCCAGGCATCGCAGATTAAGTTTAGGTAAGAATTTTTCACGATTTTGAGTAGAAAAAAACTTTAAACGCGTTTATCTCGAAACTATGTTTTGAAATACTAGCTCCATCGTATCTCACGAACCAGTTAACCGATTCTTATAAAATTTAATCCACATATTCTACACATGAGCTGTAACAAAGTGACAGAGAGTTTTTTTCTTATATTTTAATTTTTACTATTTATTTTTAGTCAAAAACAATAAAAAAAAAGGTCAAATTTACGTTTTTTTTGTAATTTGTCCACCATTTTTTTATTTATTGATAAAATTTTTATATAAAACTGTCACTTTGTAGCTGAAGTCATACAGAATATAAAACCATTTTACTTTTATGTTTTAGGTAAGCCATTCTCAAGTTCTGATGGAGCTATCAAAGCACTAAAGTTTTAAGGTTTTTTTTTATACTACTGTTTTTGCAATAAAAAATTAATTAAAATGAAAAAATAAAAATTCATTTATATAGTTTAAGACTCAATTTAACAAACCCAACAACTTTTAGATCGATATCTTTTATAGTTTTCCTGGAAAAAATTCGCGAAAATAGCCTTTTTTTTAGGTGCTCAGAGTAGAAGGTCCCCTTAAAAAACAATACCACTATGTGCATGAGAGTGTAAAAAAAGGAAATCGAAATTGTTAAAGTCGAATATAATGAAAATGTCGCCGATATATTTACTATTTCTCTATGAAAAAAAAAATTCAAAAAGTTCCGAAATTTATTAAATGTAACATAACTGAAAAATTGAGTACTCTCATGATTATAATTGAACTTTGTTAGTTTAATGATTTTAATAAAATAAAGCCGTACAATATAAATGTAAGATTATGTATTGAGAATATTAATACATATTATATTGTACGAGCGTAGCTATAGTATAGATGATGAATATACACATACATATTTGTTCTCCCCACTCTACTGTATGTGAGAACTGGGTAAGCGAGCTGCAGTACTGTGTACTTTGATTTGACTCTCTCGCTGACTCGCGTACGATAAAAGTAGTTATACTTATTCCTTTGTTATATATAGTGTGGATAAAATAAATTCTCTTTGTTCAACTTTAAATGTTACTCCTTATACATTTTTTGTTAACAATTAGGATTCGTAGTTAATAACGATAGCTTACATAAAGCTTAATCGAAGGTTAAAGCTATGATTAACATTAGGTTTACGGGACCTGTAAATTTGACGGATTTCGAGCTTTGAAATAAAATTCCTTAAAAACCATAACAACAATCTTAATCATGTTGCTTTGTAAATAAATCATTTTTTCTAAAGAATCTATACACACAATTATTTCTACTGTTACGTCTCGAGAAGAGATTTCACGAGTAGCCGCTGTCACCAGTTCTTACTTGAAGAGTAAGAACGAATTTAGAGATTTCTCGACCAGTCACGACTTTGCAGTCGTTTACTCGGATAAGAGAAAAAAAGTCAATGCCTGCTTTTGGGTCAGCCTGTTTATCCAGTACTTTACCCGGGATAGGCTTTACTCGCGGACATCGGAGCGTCGGACGTCAATATATCAAAGAAAACTCAACCCTGGATATTAACCAAATCTTTAATTCTTACCTGGTTTCCGGTGCTGGCCAATGGGAGATGCAATCCAAATATACCGACTGAAATTGGCGTTTGAAGGAAGGGTGCAGTTGTTAAATCACAATCACAATGTAGAATAACAATATAGTATATTTTAAAATTTAAATTTAGATTTAAATTGTTACACAATAAATACTTTGTTGCACACACACACAATTATTAATGAACAATGTTAACGGAATATTAATTTGGTAATAAATAAAGGACTTAGGCTGGCAAAGATTTATGATAAGAATAATAACTAAAAATAAAATGTTCGAAAACAATAACTAAGTTCTATTAAACAAGAGAGAGAGAACTTAGCAATAAAATTTAAATGAACTGATTGTAAATCAGGCTAAGTCAAAATACCAAGTTAATATTCATAACCCGTTGATAATCGAACCAGATCACACACGATATTTAACAAACACAAGATTTGGATATACGCAGTAGTAGATTATTACAGATGAAGTAAGAGAACTTGAAGTATTTCAAATACACATTCAATAGTTATAATTGTAACAAATGATAGACTTTTATAAGTACAGAAACGTTCTAACTTAATAGTATTTAAAATCAAAACTAGACGAATATTAGACAAATTTAAGACACGTACTCAATAATTATATAAGGTGGACTTTATAAGTACACTTGGAGTACCAGAACAAAAATGGACAATTATTAGACAAATTTTAGACACGTACTTAATAATGATATAAGGTGGACTAACTTTATAGATGAACGCAGCATCCTATGAAGCGTCCGTTTCGGAAGAGTGAGAGTACCTCCCACTTACGCAAAATGCTCCCTCCACTACTGACTTCCACACCGTGAGACCCAAGTCAAGGAGAAGAATTCGCTGACAAAAATATTAATTACTATCAAGCGCGAAATCTTCGAAGAGAAATAAGTATTACTTACATTGGAATTTTATCAAGCGCGAATTCTTCGAAGAGAAATAAGTATTACTTACATTGGAATTTTATCAAGCGCGAATTCTCCTGAAGAAAGATAAGTGTCAGTTACATTGGAATGTTATCAAGCGCGAGCTCCTCGAACTGCGCCGTCAGCAAAAATGCACGTGCAGACGGAATATGAGTAAGGCATATAATAAAGTATGAATATTTTATGCACATTAAAATTATAATTTAGAAACAACTATTCCACTATAACGTTGACCGACAAGTCAGTACTGGAAGAACGCAATGTCGGTATTACCGACATTTACCTATCGACTAAAACTAGTTACCGACCGACACTGTCGTTAATGCAGACTCCTCTATGAACGACAATGGATTCCCAATGCTCTATTTTATCCATTCCACAAAATACAATTTATCGATGGTCGTTCATAGGAAATTCAGAATTATCTTTACAAAGAATAATAATAACAATAAGAAAAAGAATAGTATAATTACCAAATATCTAAGTGTAAAACGTGAAAACAAGGTACATTAGCGCGAACGAAAATTATCTATTATGATTGATCTAATAACTAATGTACATACAAAGTATCGAATTTATATAATAAAACAAACAGTAGGAGATATATGTATATATAAAAAAAAAGAAAAATTTATCTCGCAAGGTTTTACATAGTACTTATAGAACTATTTTCACGCAAAATTATACGAACTAAAGTTTAACAAATTACTTTTACGCAAAGATTAAACAGACTAATAATATTCAAATACGACAGAGTCTACTAAATTTAAAACTTTTGGGTGTAACGCACGAAATTCGAATTTAGACGTCACTGGACGTGACACCTCCCCCCTTAAGAAGAAGAACCATGGGATTTATTCCCGTGGTTTTCGCAACGAACGAAATTTCTAAGCGATTTCATCATCCATATGAAATTGAACCCACTTACCAGGTGTATTGTCCGTCTGGCAGCCTCTCGAATCTAAGGTTGGTTGGGTGGCCCCGGAGTCACTGCTTGAAGGTTCTGGTGTCTCCGTGCGCACCGACTGAAGTTCAATTCCATTGTCCGAATTTTTAGTGGGTCTAGTGTCCTTCCCGCGCCCCAAATGGAGGAGTAGGCCCGTTATTGAGCCCCAAACTGCACCCAACATGTGTAAACTCTACCCATAAACCGTGTGCAGGGCGTACCCTCGAAGAACAGAGTCTATTATCAATTTCACTATTTTAAAAATAAGCACAATTCCTAGAATAGCAGAACTGACCGTTCCGAATTTCAATAGATCGTTCCGAAGTTTAGAGGTCACACTTTCTGCAAATTCACTAACACCTTTTTCACCCACAAAATCTACAAGATTTACCGTGTCAACTTTCACTTTATGTCCAGCTGCTCCTCTCGCGATAGTGTTCAAAATAGACGGTTGCTCAACAGGAAACATTACATGGTCCCTCAGATCGTCCAAATCCGCCTGTGTATAAATCCCACTAGTCGCGAGCGATCCCGCATCGATGTATCTCCAGACCACATCCGTGTCCGGCAGTAGAACTTGGGGATCCTTTACGTACGTTGGCTTCGGTAGCAGCTGATACCAGGTTCCCTCGATCAAATATTCCTGTGGCAGTAGTGCGCTGCACGGTACTTCAGTACCTTTTCTAACTAAAATTCTCGACTTTGGTTTTAAATAAACACTTAAATTTTAATAAATCACGGGAAGTTCTCTGTAACATTATTCCGAATGTCTTATTTTCACTGGAATAGGGGTGCAGTTGACAATATGCACGACTTCACCGGCCACCACCGCCATGTAACCCGGCCTTTTCATAACCGTGTACGCAAGAACGTCAGGGAGAATGTTCGCAAATGCCAACGCGATTCGAATAACCTGTTGTTCTAGGTTGCACTTTTGTTGCAAGATGTTGATATAGAGAGACTCCAGCTGGTCACGCTGGTGCTTTTCAACGTATACGAACTTTGAATTTATATAGGCAAACAAATCCATGTTTTCGGGTGTAATTTTTGCCTTTGACGTAAACGTATGACCACCTGTTGTTTCCAAGATGAAAAGTTAAGGATGTTCAGTAGTGACCAAAGTATAACCACAAATACAGAGCTCATTCTTGCCCATCAACGAGAAGGCAGTGTCTCTCTCCGTCACCGAGTACATTGTTGTAACATGTGAGATTGCGATTGGTGACGTAACCTTGGTGGCGGCCCCCTCATACAGTGCCGTATATCGTGTAAAATTACACGACGCACCGGGAACAACTGTCCAAAAAGCACAACCGTTTTCGTCTGTAAAACACGTTCCCACCGAAAAAGTGCCCATATGTCCCCTATGGGAAATCAAGTTCTCACCACTTTTCACTATTCCCGTGTATATTCTAATGTCTGTGTGCACTACACTTTGAACAACCACATTGTCCCATGTACCGTCGGTATCCGAATATTGGGTGCCTTGACACCTACCGTCGGTGGTAATAGAACCCGCTAACGTAACACTTCGAAAGTCTGTCGAGTTAACACGTAGTCCACTAATTTGTGTGAATGAGTTCAACGAAAGTGTACCAGTGTTTATCATACTTTTACAAACGTTCGAAGACACTTCAAGTAAATAAATGCGTCGACCGTTATGAACCGCCGAGATATGCGAACTCATTCCACAGAAATAAATTGTTCTGTCTATTTCCACTCTGCACTGATATACGCGCACATTATCATAGTCTGTCAGCTGCAACAGCTGCACGTACGTCACCGACTTGTTGGGCGATGACACGGGTAGATTACACTCCCCGGTCTCCAGCAATGATACCGTGCTGATGTTGGCAGAATTTCCACCACAGTCGTAACCCAAGAGAGCGAAGGCCGTTGTGACGCAACAAAGGATGACGTAGCAAACCTTGGAATTCATCCTTCCTGGTGATAATGTACAGTCAGTGGCAAAACAAATATATTAGCAAAATACTTTAATACACAAATACATACGAAAGAAGATTACTTTTTTTATTTTGACAATTTTAGTTTATCTTTTTGAACAATTCTACTTTTACTCTTATAACTAATGTTAATGTTATTCCTGGGTAGCACTTCTAGGACTTGGTGGGGACTAGTATATTGGTTTCCCAATTTAGACGTTGGTTGTTCCAAAAGATAAACATCCTGACCAACTTTAAGCTTTTGACCTTCAGCATTTCTATCATAATAATACTTAGATTTAATTTTAGCTCCCACCAAGTTCCGTTTTGCCGCCTTTTGTGCAGATCTTATTTCATTAACTAAATCCAAATAATATTCTAAGTAAGTATCCTCTAAACTGATTCCAGTTAAAACATCTACTGATGGCATATTTGCCTGTTTTCCAAAAACCAATTCATGAAGGGTGAATCTTGTTCCCTCATGCGTGGTAGTATTCTAGGCGAATATTGCATGAGTGAGCCACTTATCCCACTCGCTTCTTTTATTAGTATAGTGTTTCAAATATTCAATAAGGACAATATGTGAACGCTCTAAAGATCCGCTCGATTGTGGATGAAATACAGTGGTTTTAATCTGCTTACAATTATACTGTTTTGATATTGCCTTTAGTAAAGAACTCGTAAAATTTGTGCCTTGGTCTGTCAAAATTGATCGTGGAGCCCCGAAAATATTACAAAAATTATGAACTAAACCCTCTGCGATGTCAACGGACGTAATTGATTTTAGAGGTACTGCAACGAAATATTTTGTTAGAGCATCTTGAATAGTGAGTATATATTTATTACCCATCTTTGTCTCCGGTAACGGGCCCACGATGTCCATGGCAATCTTGTCGAATGCCGCTCCTGGCGTATCGGTTAATATCATTAGCTTATTGGATTTAATTCTAACTAATTTCTTAATTTGAAAACTTTCACAAATATTTAAAAATTCTCGAATATCTTTTTTCATATTTGGCCAATGATATTTTTGTCGGATTCTATTATACGTTTTTGTCACACCTTTGTGACCACCAATAGGCGAGGAGTGGCATTCCGCTATAATGTCCTCTCTCTTTTCTGTCTCTGGAATAGATACTTCATTATGACAAACAACTATTTTACAGTTTTCATTTTCGAATGTATTAATAATTTTCCTTAAGATTCGCAACCACGAAATTCCGTCCAATCCTTGGGTCCTCAAGATGCTGACTGATGTTAACCCAAGCTCGCGTGTGACGCATAGCAAAGACCCAATAGCTTCAACCAGCGTTTCAAATTTAGTGGCATTTATTGCCCGTTCTTTAATGGGGATCGCGATTAGCTTATATTTGCCGAATTTTATCACTTTAGCGCGTCCCAGCACCAGTTCTTCGAATTTCGGAAGCTTATGAATTTTACCTAAAGTCTTTGCCCCTTCGTCACACGGAGTTCCGACTAGATCTGTAAAAATAACTAAATTATCGTGTCACAAATTTAGCGAATCTCTTGTGACTCCTACATTGTCTGTCAGCATTCTTAAATGCGTGTTATGTTCGGTCTCAGTCTGCGGGGAGTAAAGTCTGTCATATGTGGATGAGTCATCCGTATCGTCGACGTCAGAGCCTTCATCGTCCGTCACCGTCCTTGTAATTGGATCGATCGTATCAGATGACGATGAAGTAAGACCAGTCACTCTGTCAGCTCTCTCGTTGACGTCACAGTCCCCGTCGTCGTCCGTAGTTTGTCTAATGTCAAATTTAGTAAGACTGTCGTCTGAATCGAGCATATTTATGGGGAGAATGTTTTTACTCTCCACCGGATTTCGCGACAACGCATCTGCGTTCGAATTTGCGGTTCCAGACCTGTATACGATTTTGAATGAATATTCCGCCAATTTAAGACCCCACATAACACGTGTAGATGTAGGATCTTTTACTGATTTCTACCAAACTAACGGCCTGTGATCGGTTACCAAAACAAATTCTCTGCCGTACAAATATAGCCTAAAATAACTTGTCGCGTAAACTATTGCCAAAAGCTCCCTTTCAACTGTGGAGTAGTTTCTTTCAGCCTGATTCAAAATTCGCGAACAGTAGGAAATAGGCAGATCCTTTCAAACAGGACCCTGGCTCAACACGGCACCGATTGCATAGCCGGATGCGTCAGTCGTTACGTTAAAAGGCAATTCAAAATTTGGATACTGCAAGATTGGTTTTTTACACAAAGAATCACGTAACGAGCAAAAAGCGTTTTCCTGGGCATTCCCCCAGCAAAACAAAACATCCTTTTTCAACAAATCCGTTAGCGGTTTGGCGACTTTAGAGAAGGCAGGAATAAACCTTCTATAATAACCGGCGAGTCCTAAAAATTGACGAGCTGATTTTGCGTTCCTCGGACGCGGAAATTCACGGACTGCCTCTAATTTCTTTGGGTCCGGTTTTACACCGTCTTCCCCAATAATGTGTCCTAAATAAATTACCTCCTGTCTCAGAAATTCGCATTTGTCGGGCTGTAATTTTAAATTTGCTTGACGAAGTCTGCGAGCGAGCTTACCAAATTTTATCTCATGCTCGTTAAGTGAACTTGCATAAAGAACGACATCGTCCAAGTAAACAAATATTTCTTTGCCTTGTAAACCGGTCAATACATGATCCATCAACTGTTGAAAGGTGGCTGGTGCGTTTTTCAAGCCAAAAGGCATTCTACAAAATTCGAAATGACCATACGGGGTCGAGAACGCTGTCTTTTCGCGGTCATCTGGATGCATTCTAATTTGGTGAAATCCGGATTTCAAATTGAAAGTAGAAAAATATTTAGCCGCGCCGAGTTGATCCAAAATTTCGGTGATGTTGGGCAAAGGATATGCATCACCTACTGTTTTTTTATTAAGATTCCGGTAATCGATCACCATCCGCCATTGTTTATTACCTTTTGAATCCGCCTTTTTAGGAACAATCCATATAGGAGAATTATATGGAGAGATGGACGGCCTAATTATCCCGTCAAATAACATCTCTGAAGTCTGTTTCTTAATTTCTTCCTTGTGAACCAGGGGAAATCTATATTGTTTAGTATGCACGGGAACGTTTTCAGCTGTTGTTATTTTATGTTCCAAAATGTTGGTGCTCCCCAATGGTTCACCTGGCAAATGGAAGATATCGGCGTTTAACTCAATTAATTTCGAAACAGATTTGGCCTCTTCCGTATTCAGATGATCAAGGTGTAAGAGGGATTTCACAGATTCAACCCTGGAGGGTGAGGAAGGTGACTCGAAATTCGAAATATCGGATTTTGGAATTGGATCAGCGGAGCTGGAGGCAATTATTGTATGAATATTACGTAGGAAACCGGATTGATCAGAGGTACTGGATGCTGAATTCGGAAGAGTACCAATACTATAATCCAATAATTCTACTTTAGGAATTTTCAAATCAACGGATTCAAAAGTCGTATTCGTTACTTTAATGTACGCCTTTCCGTTTACGTTCCTAACTAAAGCCTCTCCTGCAAAAACTCCGGGCTGAAGATTCAAACGAAAGACATATCCCTCTGTAGATTCGACATTATTTATTTGAATACAGCAAATTTTTGACGTACGAGACGGAATATTAATTCTTTCCTCTTCTATAAATGAGATTACCTGTTTCCGAAATCTGAGGCATCTATTCTTATAGTCAACTAGAGCTGACCTTGACCTCAAGAATTCGTTTCCCAAAATATCGTCCGTCTCGACAGGAAAATCATTCATAACCAAATGAAATTTTACATACTCCCCGAACATGCAAATATTGGTAGATCCAAGGGTCAAATGACCACCGGGGGAAATTCCTACTAAATGTAAAATTTCAAACTTATTTATTTTAATGTCTATTTGTAATTTATTAATCCTAATCAAATTAACTTGTGCGCCAGTGTCAATTAACAACGTCACGGTACCGGCCAGCTGTTTTGAGGTACACGTGACAAGCGGAGCGGAGACCGTTGGTTCATACATTATTTTTAAGATGTCGACGGTCCTGCTTTTACCGTCGGACTTGGTGGACGCGGACCTAGAGGGGGAACCTGACGCGCGTCCGTTACCGGCTTCCCCTCCCCGTTACCCGCTATGCGTTTATTCTCGATGTATTTCAATTTCCTACAGTCAGCTTTAAAATGACCAAAATTTTTGCAATAATTACATCGTTTCCGAAATGAACCCTTACTATTCCGGGGAGAATTACTTCTACTCCCACTCGGTCCGCTGCGATCTTTCCTTTTACTGTTCTTTTTCAAACAATAGTTTTAACTATGTCCGCGCTTTCCACAAAAGTTGCATACCACAACCTGTCTAATCACCCTTACTTTTGGGTTACTGTCTTTAACGACCGACAATTTGTTCCTAGCCGCATCAGCCTGTATCTGTTTATCGATTTTCAAAAGACAAACTAACTTATATATTTCAAGGAGACTCATTTAGCGCTTTTTGGTTCTTTCTCACCTTAAACCTTCTATCAAGCATGCTAAATGACACGAAATACGGCTACAATATCACTGGAACAAATCAACACAAAATCACACATCCACTGTACATGGATGACTTAAAACTGTTTGCAGCAACTAACCACCAACTAAATTATCTACTTAAGGTCACTGAAACATTCAGCACAGACATAAAAATTACGCTAAGGACAGACAAGTGTAAGAAAAACAGCATAATTAGAGGACAACAAACCAAACAGGAAGACTACATACTAGACGAAAACGACAACCACATAGAGGCAATGACAGAAACGGACAGCTACAAATACCTAGGATACAAACAAAAAATACGAATAGAAAATGCAGTAATCAAAGAAGAATTGAAACACAGATACAGGCAGAGACTGATTAAAATACTCAAGACAGAACTTACAGCAAGAAACAAAACAAAAGCAATAAACACATATGCAATAGCAGTACAAACATACTCTTTGGGATAGTGAGATGGACCGAGACAGATCTGGAAGCACTTAACACACTCACACAAACACAATGCAATAAACATAGAATACATCACATACACGCAGCAACTGAAAGATTCACAATTAGCCGAGAAGAAGGAAGAAGAGGATACATAAATATGCGAAACCTCAACTACAAACAAATAGTCAACCTAAAAAAATATTTCATGAAGCGAGCAGAAGATAGCAAAATACATAGAGCAATAATACATACAAACACGTCAGCCACACCATTACAACTCAACAACAACACATACAACCTATTAGACCTCACAGTTTCAACAGAAGAAAAAAAAAAAAACTGAAAACACTGCACGGCAAGCACCTACACATACGTGAAATACTACGTACATACGTGAAACCTAACTACATCCGAACAAATATATACAGCTACAGAAATCAGCTATTATCGATACGTGCTCTATAGTTAGGAAAACACTCAACACACAATAACACAAAGGAATAAAGAGAACATGCTTGACTATAAAGTCCGCAAGTTTCTCTATAAAAAGACCAGACCGCAGTCTGAGAGAAAAATGATGAAATAATAATAATAACTAGCCCGTGTTCCCTGTGAGCAAAGCGGGAAAGAATACCCCCTCAGTAATCCTTGCTTGTCGTAAGAGGCGACTAAAAGAAAAACGTCTGAGCGACCCACTAGTGATGCAAATGATCAGAGGCTCTATAAACATGAAACCTTGAAAAGCGAATAGCCAGAGTCCCTATAAACGGGATATTCTGGAAAGAGAATAGTTGGGGTCCATATAAACGGGTTTTCTTAGAGAGAATGAACCAGTTGTCGTCACTAATACGGACACATATAAAAACTTCCTCAGGGCCGTGCAACGTTCCGGCACAGCACAGGACCCGCGACCCCGGGGAACCCGACACAGTACGGACCAAGAAAAGATGAAATGCATAAACAAAACAAAGATATACCTCAGGTAGTATACCCTACACAAGGACAATCAACTGAGGGCAGCAGTAAGTGCAAAATTTCAACGCCGCATACAACGATACAAAAGATAGATAGGAAAGACGAAACAACGGGACGGGCACTCCTAGACCCGCAGAAACCGGACAGACTGGTGAGCATATCAAGTGTAGGTAGCGCATCGAGCCTATCTCTATTACCGACAACGACGACAAACAGACGAAATCAAATACGGGACAGGCAAGACAACCAAGATTGGACGTCACAGTACTAAAAAAACAAGACGATACGGAACTGCTGACGATTACACAAACGACAGCACACGGATGGCAGAGGCAGCGGACATCCAGAAACACATGAACATAACCGTCAAGACAGAAATCAAGACTATTCTTGAAACCGCCGACGTCGCGCTGAACGAGTGTGCCACGACGGTCTCGAGGCGACGGACCAACGACGACGACACAACCACAGAGACAGAAATTGAGACGAACAAACAGGAAACGCCACGAACAAAACGGAAACAGGAGACGACCGGGACTACTCCGGAGACCGCACAGAAAAGGACCCCGAGGGTTAAGTCGGCCACCTCCTAGCAGAAGGTTTTCAAAAAAAACACGAAGACGAGCGAACGGGAAAAAAGGAACGATACGAACGTACACGCCCGGTCCGAAAGGCACAGACCGATCACTAAGCCGAGCAGTACAAAACTGTCTGCGACCTTGAATCGCGGTAAGCTGAGAAGCTGCTCGGACGCGGTCGGATCGGGATAAAGTGGGTCAAATGTCGCGTTCGGAAACGACTCAGAGTGACGAAGTGTTAGAAACGCCTGGGCTATAGACACACAAAGACGAGCTGCAAAAAACCAGAAAGAACGAAAAACTGCAGGAAATGTGGTGAGACTGGACACTGCGCAACGGACTGCAGATACAGACCAAACTGCTCTCTGTGCGCCGAGGCAGGACACACGGACGCGGCGGATCTCTCGGATTCCGGGAGGTTCGTAACGTTCTGGGCCGCGCTGGAGGAGTGCAGGAAGTAGGACGGACGACGGACAGTGTTATCTAGGTAAACCTGAACTGCAACAGGACAACTGAAATGCTACTACCCCGGATAGTGGACAAACTAGACGCTGACATACTTATATTATGTGAGACATACAGAAAACGGAAAACACGGACGTGGTTCACAAACGACGACGAGACGTTTGGACGAGAGACGAAAGGACGGGATTAGGGAGCTGCCAGGGGACTTGGTAGTCGCTGGAGACTTCAACTCAATTGCGATCGAGTGTGGTATGACAACGACGAACAAACAAGGATGGTTGCTGCGGTGATAGCATAAAGGCTAGACCTAATGGTTGCTAATACATCAGGCTACACTCCGACACACAGACGACCGGGATACGGAAACTCCATCGTAGACGTGACAATGACCTCAGACAGATTGCTGGCACTAGTGAGGCAATGGCGGGTGGTCAAAGAATATACGGCTAGCGACCACCAGAACATCGCCTTCGAGGTCACAAGAAAAGCAGCAACGGTACAAAAAAGACAACAACCCCTGCGGTGGAACACGAACAGACTCGACATACAAATGCTTTCTGAGGAACTGGCGGCAACGCTAGCCCTAATCGTTAGCGTTCCCCCGGATCTGACCAGCTGGATCAGAGCGAAAAAACTCACAAACGAGACGGCGAAACTGACGGAGCAGCTGTGTGAAAGCACGATGCCGAGAAAACTCTTCAGACGAGACACACAGCTACAATACTGGTGGTGGACGTTGCCTCGCAGCACGCAGGAGAGAGACAAGAGCTAAAGGCAGGCCCGAGAGGAAAGCTCTCTAAGCCAAGTACAGGACAGAAAGGAAAAGACTGATTAACGCCATACGACACAGCAAGACAAAGTGCTGGAGGACGCTCTGTAAGGAGGTGGACCACAATCCATGGGGTGCCGGTTACAAGATAGTGACCGGTAAACGGGGGGCTCGGACACCACCTGTACACAAGGACTAGGAATCCATACGACACATTGTAGACAGACTCTTACCGAAACACTAACTGCGAACAGAAACAACAGACGACGACGGGACAGCAGCGGTTGACGCCTTCCCGGCTAAGGAGTTCTTTAGGGCCGCTAAAGCGGTGGAGGATGGCAAGGCGCCAGGGCCAGATGGTGTACCGGGAGAGGTTGTTCGGCTAATGGTAAAACAGAGGCTGGACATCTTCCTCGACCTGTAAAACACCTGCCTAAAGAAAAGGACTTTCAGCGACCGATGGAAGGCAGCGAGGCTGCTACTTATCCCTAAAGGCAAAAGGGACCCCAGCACGACGTCAGCCTACCGGCCCCTGAGCCTACTAGACACGACTATGAAACTTTACGAACAAATACTGAGACAAAGATCGACAGAAGCGATAGAAGCTGAGGAAGGCCTCCTAGACCGCCAGTTCGGCTTCCTGAAGGGTCGGTCGACTGTTAGCGCGATTCAAAAAGTCGTTCACACTTTCCGGGAAAAAGACAAATACTGCTACGCAGCGCGACCAATCGTGCTGCTGGCGACACTAGACGTTAGAAGTGTCTTCAACTCGGCCAGGTGGGTGGATATCCTGAAAGTGCTTAAAAACGCTTTTGGGGTTCCACTGTACTTGCTCCGGGTGGTGGAGGATTACCAACGCATTAGACGACTGACGTATAAGACGACAGGACAAATGAAGAGATAAATCATCGCCGGGGTGACCCAAGGATCTATCCTCGGACCGGACTTCTGGAACATGACTTACAACAGCCTGCTCAGACTGGAACTCCCGCTTGAAGTATCCCTTTTGTCGCATACGCCGATGACATAGCAGCAGTGATTGTGGAGCAGACTCAAGAACTGGCGCAGTTAAAACTAAACCAAACAATGAGACGAGTCGAACGTTTGATGACAGACCACGAACTGCAACTAGCAACAGAAAAGACAGAACTGCTGCTCCTCACAAGGAAACGCATACAGACCAGACTATTCATGAGGATCGGGATAAAAACTATCGAGATCACGGGGAAAAAGTCAAGTGCATCTAGGGGTGACCCTAGACACGAAGATGACCTTCTAGCCTTAGATACAGAAGGCGGCCGAAAGGGTAAAATCCTTTAGCCGCCTGATGGCAAAAACGAACGGAACGAGACCAGGAAAACGGAGACTGCTTATGTCGACAGCCCACTCGATCTTCCAGTACAGGGCGTGGGCAGATTCTCAAAGACGAAGACTGCCATGCGATGATAACGGTGCAAAAACAGAGCACGCTGAGGATCGCCTGCTCCTACCGGACGGTCTCCGCGCAGGTCGTTCTAGTGGTGGCAGGCGTGATTTTCATAGACCTTCTTGCTTGTGAGCGCAAGAGGATCTATGGAAACGCACAGACACGAGGCGACAGGACGCAATGTCGACAGAGAGAGACAACACTATGCGCGCGTAGCAACAGCGCTAAACAGAAAAACAAAACAGGTAACTGGACAAGGCGTCTGATAAAAGACCTAAAAGAGTAGACAAACCGAGAATTCGGGGACATTAACTTTTACGTCACGCAACTTCTGACAGGACATTGCTACCTTAGACGATACCTCCACATAATGGACCGAGTACGTTCACTAAACTGTGCATATTACGGACACGAACGAGATGATGCGGAACATACATTTTTCGTATGCGACCAATACACAGATCTTAGACGGAGACTTGAAACGACCGTTAGAGGCATCACCCCCAACAACATCGTGAAGATGATGCTCCAAGGAAAGGACTAGTGGCAGCTAGTTGCCACATACACAGAGACAATACTGAGAAGAAAGAACGCGGACAGCGGCCTGACATGACGCACCCGACACGAGACAACAAACCTACAACTGACTAACGAGACGACGCACGGACATAATCCTTTAACCAGAAGTAATACTGAAGTAATTCCTGGATGGGGGGAGACGTGGACGACTACACAGACAGAAGTGGATTTTCCCTCGACTGAACATGGGTGATATCGCTGATCTGTTGAGGGGGGAGGGGTTTAGCTGATATGCGTCTCGTGGGAAAAAACGAGACAAGAGTTTAGCACGCGGGCGCCAGCGCTGCTTCTGACGTCGAGGGGCGACCCTCAGACAGCGGGTGCAGGCTCGGCGACTATGGTCTATAAAAGATTTGCCTAAACTTTTTGCCACAATAAAAAATTAAAAAAAAAAAAAAGAATAATAATAATAGTTTAAGGGGGTATATATATTTTGAAAATAAAAAAAAATCGATTCTTTTTTATTGCATTTTCTAAAAAGTATACCATTTCGAAAGTATTCTGCCAAAATTTGATAAAGATGTGACCTTTATTTATGGAGATATTGTAGACGAAAGAAATAATATGTAGTTCTTTCTTTATTTTATCTCCTGTATAAATATGCTATCGTAGACGATAAGATTAATATTTAGTTCTTCATTTATTTTATTTCCTGTTTGAATAACCTATCGAATTTTTTCGTTAATTGAAAGAAGAACACCGAGGTGTACGGACATTAAATTTTATAGTAGCTTTCTTACGTAGTAGTGTATTTTTCTTACAAAATGTATTTACATAAGTGGTGTGCAATAAACAATTTGAAAAAAGGTTTTGCTACATATGAAGAGCAATTTAAAATGCATGAAGAAATTTGTCAAGCAAACGACATCGGATCAGCTGGAAAGATGGAGGTCGATGCTGTCATCGAAATGTTCCTGCGATCAGTCAAGAATCTTGGAGTACGGTTTATGAACTACATTGGCGATTGGGACTTAAAGACCTATAGCGGACTTCTCAAAGCTGCTCCTTACGGTAAAGATGTTGTAGAAAAAAAGGAGTGTATCGGGCACGTGCAGAAACAGATGGGTACTAGTTTGCGCAATTTAAAAAATACAAACAAAGGCGGTTGGGGAAACTTACAGGAAAAGGTATCGATAAACTATCTTTGTATTATGGTATAATGCCATAAGAAATAATGTCAATTCTATCAAGGACATGATAGATGCCATTTGGGCAACTTACTGTCACTATAGTTCAATGCAAAAAAAGCCAAACAACAATAAGTGTCCGACAGGTCCACACACAAGGTCCGACCACAGTCATGGTGCACGTATCAGCAGGCAAAGGCAGAGAAGAAGCTAAAATCCTATGTACAAGATTATGATCCCTTTTTAAACGAAGTGTTGCAGGCAATAAAATCGATATATGAAGATTTTTCGAAGGAAGAACTACTGCAGAGATTTCTTGGAGGATTTACGCAGAATAGTAATGAAAGCCTCAACCAGATGATTTGGAAGACGTGTTCTAAACATTTGCCTGCAAGCGCACTGTCAGTTCGTATTGCGTCATATATCGCTACCTGTCAGTTTAACGAAGGTACAGATGGTCTATTAGCTGTCTTTGATGCGTTAGGGGTTCAACTTGGGTCTCATGCTCATAAAGGGTATAGCCGGATAAGTATGGGAAATCTGCCCCTGTGGCTTTTTTTGACTCGCACTTGGGGGATCGATTTAGTGTCGAATAAAAATAATTCACCCCAAATTTTAGCTCTTTTACTCAAACGGTTCTCGAGATTTTTAAAAAAATCTGTTTTTTGATTTTATTTTTTTTTTATAGTAAAATTCCAAATTATCAATGATGATTTTTTTCTAGTTCTTAGGAGTCTAAGAGATGAAACAAAATATTATCATAATATTTTAACGAAAAGCCGATTTTTGGCGGACGAAAGAAAATTAAATTTTTTTTTTTAGCTTTTTTTGAAATATGTCAGTAACCAAAATTTTTCAGAAGATGTCTTTTATACTTCTCTACACTCAGGAATTTTCTTGAATTTTTTAAAGTAGGGGAACAATATGAAAAAAATTAAAAACTTATTTTTTTCTAAAATCCCAAGTTTTAACTAATTTATATTTTTTTTTTCAGTTAAAAAAAAATGTGAAAAATAATTTTTTTACTCAAAATACACAATAACATTACTTATCAAACATTTTCAATCATTTGGTTTCACAATGATTACGTAAAAACTATTTTTTTTTTTAATACGTTCCGAGCTGACGCATTTCAACGCTATATATCGGGATTTACACTAACCAGCAATCATTTTTTCTAAAGTTTCGCTTTAAAGTTTTCTTTATTTTGCTTTGTTGTTTGCTTAAAGTTGTAGCATTACAACCACTTGAATAAGTAAATTTTTTCATTGAATCTGTCTGTATATTTCTCAATTCCCTATACTGCAGGGAAAAAATCTAGTATTCAGCTCTTTTCGTTATATTCTATTTTCTGGAAAGGAAAACTCTATTCAGAAACTGAAGGGAAAATTTAGAAGAGCCATAAAACCATAAACAAACATAAGAATTATCGGGATATATTGGTGCAATAAAAACCCTTTGTGCAGTGTTGGGACCCTTTGAAGAATTTCGGATTCCTATGAAATCATATGCGGTATACCATAAAAGAGATAACATTCCGATGTTCCAGATCAAGTTTCTTTATGCATTGTTTCCACTATTAAAAACTATAGGCTGTACCCATCGGTGGACTATGGGGTGGAACCTTATGATATTGGTCAATAAGATTTATAATCTCCTTTCCTCTCCAAAGGGGTGTAGCTCAATTCTGATGTAAATATGTGAAAAAAAGTAAGAAAGTGTCCTTAGTCTTCAGTCCTCAGTTAGTCCGTCTGTATCTGTCCTTAGTCAGTCCTTAGTCAGTAATCTTCAGTTTTATATTTCTTTCTCTGTCGGAAAACCTCACAATACATAATTCAAATCTTTATTTAAGAATAGATTTTGATAAAAAATGCAATTATGTTAACAGATATTTGCGAAAAACAGTTGGATATAAAAAAGTTATTATGACAATTGATGAGGCTAATATTGCGACAGAAAAAATTGGAAAGAGAGTCTTTATTAATGATACCTTTTGTGGTAAGTGTCGAGTTATTTTAACAAGACCACATATACTTAAGAACACTGAGGATTCATTTCCAGATCAAGTAAGTATCGAAAGTCAGCCAATTTTATCTCAATCCTCATCCACTACTATTTCATCTGTATCGTCAACTGAAGATCCTTCATATGTTATTGAAGAAAAAATGGAAGAAGAATTAGAATTTGTGGAGTTGGGTTTTCCTCGAATTGTTGCTACTCACAAATACTGTTGCATTTGTGGATCATCATCAAATATCAAATCTGTTCTATTTGAAGCACGCAAACAAGTGTTTTTCAAAAGACAACTCCTTATTCCCGAAGGAAATCGGTGTTGTAAAGACCATCTTATAAAAAAGCGGTTCTACGATGAAGACATTAACAATTTTCAAATTTATTCGAACACCAGTGTATTTGAAGTTCGTGATTTAGAAAAATTACTGGGGCAGCTCGCTATTGGTACTGACTCGTGCATAATTGATAAAATTGGAGATCACTCGTTTTCAGAAAAACAGTTAGAGGCATTTACTAGTTTTACCTGGGAAAAATTGATAAAACTTCGCGAAAAGTTAACATCGATGAGAAACTTAGTGAATCGTAATATCTTTCAAGCTCTTGTTATTTTTTTATTCAAATTACGAACCGGAAATTCGAATGCATTAATATCTTCCGTTTTTGGTTTAGTTCGGGAACAAATTGTATCTGACTACTGTGATGAAGTTATATCTTCGTTTGAAAAAGATGTTTTACCTCAGCATTTTGGAATTGATGCTATCAGTAGGGAGACATTACTCACTAATACGTCAAACACTGCTAAAAAATTGTATCAAGAAGAAGATGGCCAGTTGATATTCATTTGTGATGGAACATATATTCGTCATGAAAATGTGCAAATAACGAATACCAGAGGAAATCATATTCTGGTCAAAAAAAGGTTCCTTTGTGTAAACCATTCACGATATGCAGTACGAATGGTTTCGTTATAGATATGCTTGGGCCATATACAGCTAATATGAACGATGCTGAAATTATGAGAGTGATCTTAAATGACCCCAATGGTCTGATTAAATTGCTGAAAAAAGATGACATTATTGTGGTTGATCGTGGCTTTCGTGATGTGATTGTATACCTAGAAGAATTACGGTTCAAAGTGCTAATGCCTGCTCTCAAAGGAAAACGCAATCAGTTGACCGCAGATGAATCGAATAAATTCCGTTTCGTTACCAAAATTCGTTGGGTTGTTGAAGCAGTACATGGCAATATTAAACAGAAGTTTAAGCTATTAGATCATAAACTGGATAACAAATTGCTTCCAAAAACTAGTGTTTTTTGTCGAATCGCTTGTTTTTTGCACAATGAATTTGGAACAAGACTTAATTCTGATCTTAATCTTGCAGAAAAAATAATTGCTGCCATGAATTCAAAAAAAGATCAAGAGAATACTTTAGCTTTGGAGATAGAAACTAATCGTTGGGCCAGAAGAAAAGTTCCTTTTGCAATAATAACTTAAGAGCAATTAACTGACTTTCCAGAATTATCAGAGCAAGAACTTAAAATTCTTTTCACTGGATCATATCCAATGTCTCAAGCTGTATCGTATTTAGCTGAGATGATGGATGAAAACGGAATAATCACATTCTATTCTTTAAAAATTACACCTAATATTATAAAGTTTGAAGTCAGATCTCGACATATTAATTCGAAGACCTATCGTAGTTTTATTGAATATCAGCCAGATAAGAACGATATTTCCGGAATAACTCGATATTGTTGTGATTGTGCGAATGGTAGACAGACTTGTGGATAACTTGGACTTACTTCCGGTAATGGCTGTACATGGTGCAGATACAACCGGTCACGACAAGCACTCCGGCAGCATAACAACTCCACAAACAGAACGACAGTTACTAGAAATCAAAACTGCTTTAAAAGACTGCCAAAATAGTTTAGCCAACCTACAAGTAAGTCAACAGCTCATTCAAAAACAACTGTATGAGATGCAGTCTCAGCAGCAACAACAACAACAACAGAACATAAACCAACTACAAAAATCATTACGATACGAAAATCGTGCACGTTCGAGACGGAGATCACTAACACCTACCCGCAACGGCATTTGTTACTACCACACAAAATGGGGTAACGACGCTCACCGATGCACGCTTCCTTGCAACTTCAAGTCCTCAACCAACAACCAGGGAAACTAGACACGCTGTCAATGATTGGGGCAGTAGGTGACGGCTAAAACAACGGACTGCCCACAGAACTGCGTCAACACATTTATGATCACAGAACCAGCCAAAAATTCCTTATAGATTCGGGATCGGTGGTATCAGTCATTCTAACTTCTTCTTTAAAACATAAACTAAAAAAACATCCTCTCACACTCTACGCAGCAACTTCTTCAGTGATTCACACCTATTGCACAAAAACCCTGGACCTGGACCTCAACCTTCGTAGAAGCTTCGTCTGGTCTTTCATCGTCGCTGACATACAAACGGCTATAATTGGTGCGGATTTTTTCACGAATTTTAATCTTCTGGTTAATTTAAAAAATCAACGTCTCATCGATCTGCTGACTAATCTGTCTTCAAAAGGACAAACAGTGAACACAGACACATACAATGTATCAACCTTAGGCACTAATTTGCCACCACCATATGAAGATCTGCTCAAAAAGTACATTGAGGTTACAAAACCGATTCAAAAGCTAAACACCACCAACATTCAGTACGCTCATCGAATCATTACAAGAGGACTACCTGTGACGGCGCGTGCACGGAAACTCGCTGGTGAAAAAGCGGCGGCAGCAAAGTCACAGATCTCTCAGATGCTCAACAACGGCACCATCAGACCTTCTAGCAGTCCTTATGCCAGCCCAATACATTTAACTCGGAAGAAGAACAATGAATAGCGATTATGTGGCGACTACAGACAACTCAATGACACCACGGACCCTGACATGTACGCTCCTTCACTGATACAAGATCTCTTCACACGTTTACCAGGTACCAACATCTTCACAAAACTAGATCTCAGGAAAGCTTACAATCAAATACCCATGCACTCGGATGACGTCCATAAGACGGCAATCACTACGCCATGGGGACTCTTCGAATACGTGGTAATGCCTTACGGACTAAAAAACGCTACTCAAACTTTCCAGAGATTCATGAACACAAATTTCTAAGATCTTGATTTTGTTTTCATCTACATCGACGACATCTTCATTGCGTCACCTGACGAGGAGACTCACGTAAAACATGTCAGCACCGTTCTCGAACGACTTCAAAATCTCTCACTCAGCATAAATACCGAAAAATGCGAATTCGGAAAAGCTAAAATTGACTTTTTAGGTTATCACATAACACCTCAAGGGTACACTCCCACTTCCAATCGTGTAAAGGCTATATTGGACTACAAAAAGCCTGAGATCATCCAGGAGCTTAGACGTTTCCTGGGCATAACTAATTACTACCGTAGGTGCATTCCTCAGATCGCTCACACGCAAATACCATTAAACAGTTACCTAAAACAGTCGATAAAAAATGACAAAACAAAAATAGCTTGGACACCTGAAGCCAGTAAAGCATTCATAGAATGCAAACAAAAAATAGCAAACACAACTTTACTCGCCTATCCATCTCCAATTGCACCAATGGCCCTCACTACTGACGCGTCATCATCAGCAATAAGAGCACAACTGGAACAACTCGTCAACGATATCTGGCAACCATTGGGTTTTTTCTCACGAAAACTCAGTGAGACAGAAAAACGCTACAGCACTTACGACCGTGAGTTATTAGCAATTTTCACCGCTGTTAAATTTTTTCATTATCTTTTAGATTGCCGAGATTTCATCATAAAAACGGACCACAAACCACTAATCTATGCCTTCAAGCAAAAGCTCGACAAATCATCAGAACGACAATTTAGGAAACTAGATTACATATCTCAATTTTCTACGGACATAGTACACGTGAAAGGCGGAGACAACGTGGTTGCAGATGCACTTTCACGCATTAATACCATCACTATGCCAACAATACTGGCGCCGCAGTGAGCTACTTTCGCGACTGCTGCCGTAGGTACCCGAACCATACCGAGTTTTTCCAGACCGAGCGATCCATCTGCGTTCGACAAAACGAAATTATACTTGAAATAAAAAAATTGTGTAATTTGTTTAAAAAAATACAGATATGTAACTCGTGACTGTTAAAAAAATATATAATTAGTCCAATTATTAATATTACAGATATTTTCTGCTGCTATCTAAGTTTAAAAAACCATGGTCGTCTCGGATTTATTTTTTTTTGAGGCTAGGAATTTTTTTAGTAAACATGTGCGTTTGGGTTTGCCCTGAAATATTTTAATTCTAATTTTTTTGGCATTTTGTTACAAATGGTTAACAAATATCAAAGAAAACCAAAGAAAAAAGTAATGTGTGCAGATTACACGTGTTAGAAGTAAAACCTTTAAAAATCTAAGTTTTAAGAGAATGAGACAAATGGACAGTTTTAAGAGTAAAATAATTGTAGAACTAATTTATTATGATATTATTATTATTTATAATAAAGGTCACCGGTATAGTCTTTGGGTGAAATAACTGATAAAAAGTGCACTTTTCACAATTCAAGCAATAAAAACGGAATGCTGAATGCGATAGCCATAGATAGAAACAAAAATGGTAGGATGTTTATCAAAGGAAATATAATTCGTCAGAAATTAGGTAAAAATAAATAATCCTTTTTTTGAAACTCAGGTATACAATTTTTTTTGTTAGTATGGTTTTCTATTTCCCGTTTTCATCTACATTCTTGCGCTATATAACAAACATTTTAGGATAGATGAAATAAAGGCGTTACGAAAAACATATGAAAAATACTGCTGTACTGAACGAAGGTTCTGGTAAAATGCAATGAAAGATCTAATAAAGATATTCTCTAGAAATGTTTTTTTAACTCTGTAGCCTACCACACTTAGAGACCCTTATTATTTATAACATATCTCGTCCTTATTCTTTGGACCACAAGCTTATCTTTCTAAATACTCTCGTCTGAATAAAGATCTAAATAACGAAAAATCTAAGAAATGCATTGAATCGCTCTTTTAGCTTGTCGAACTGTGTACACTACGAGTCTCAAATTTCAGCTCTGTGGTAAGCTCCACCGATTCACGCTGGGCGTTCAACATCTTAAAAATGTTTTTATTTTATTAAAAAATTAGTATAGGTTTCATAAATACGCAAATATTACAATTAATAATATAATTTTCTTATATGCATGAGTCAGTATATGTCTTTGGATATATTTTAAAAGAACATATAAAAATCAAATTTAATAGACATATTTTGTCTTTATGCATCAAATATATTTTATAAAGAAGCAAAATAAAAATATAACAGTAATTTAATTTCTTTTGAATGGAATTTGTCAGCTGCTCCTCATTTATTCCACAGTATTCTCTAATTCTTTTTCTCTGATGTATCTAATAATCCTTTTTTTTTTTTTTTAATATTTCAGACAATACAATTATTATATATTCTATGTACTTCATAATTAATAATTATAATATTTGCGAAATAAAAAATTTATTACTAATTTTTCAATAAAATAGAAACTTTTTGAAATAGAAAAGATATGAAACGTTGTAAAAAAAATCTATTAGCATGAATATTATCGCATCGATAATAAAGATAATAAATGTAGATCAAATTTCAACAGACCTTTCCTGTTTTTTAAAATTCTTTTCTTATGAAAAGGAACCGACCTTGGGGTGTAGGTAGCTGACAAAAACTAATATTTTCAAAATTCTATCCATCATAATGGAATGCTGAATGCGATAGCCATAGATAAAGACGAAAATTGTAGAATATTTGTCGACAGAAAGATACGTCGTTCTCTAATCCAAGTAAATAAAATATATATTTTTTCGAAACTCAGGTAGATGTATTTTTTCGGTCTTACACTTTTCACACTTTCTGTTAATGTGAGATATCTTTATCATGGGTTGGCATACACAAGTATTTCTTTTTGTGTTGCAACTAATAACTGTAGATGCTGTTAAAGAAGGGAAAATTAGTGGTCGTATTTTTTTCGTTTTATGGGGTTTTGAATTACAACGATTTTAAAATCTATTTCTATTTTGGTTGTTTTATTTTATAATATTAAAAATTTTTTTAAAATTTATTTTCTATATTTTTTTTTCTATATTTGTAAAATAAGTTATATTATTTTATTCTTATTGGAAATATAAAGTAAATAAGGTTTATTTGTTAAGTCACGTTGCTATTTTAAAACTTTTTTATTTTATTGAAAAAGTAGTATAAATTTTCTAAATACGCTAACATTATCTTTAAAAAACTTGTCGTTAGATATTTATAAGAGAAATATTCTAAAATGTTGTTTAATTTTTTTTCTCTGATGTATCTGATAATCATTTCATTTTTTTTTAAAATATTGCAGACAATCAATTTATTATATTCTATATATTTCGTGACTGTTAATTACAATATTTGCGAAATAAATAATTAAATACTAATTGTTTATTAAAATAGAAACATTTTTAAATAGAAAAGAAATACCACGTTTGGTAAAATAAAAACAGACCACGCACTTTCTTTCTTTATTTCGACCGTCGGTTAGTTTGGACCTTATACTTTTGTCGCATACCTACGTGCTTATCTCTGTTTATTCTTCTACCCTTCTATCGCTCGTACTTGCAAACATTTCGAGTATCGAAAGAATACGTGTCCACGCTTTGTAGTATGCAGTTGCACACAAACACACACATATACAACCAAGAGTGATAACTGTGAAGCATAGCATAAAGAGGAGACCGAGAATAGGAAAAACTGTATAGCTATATTCCGTCTTATTCTCTCGAAGGCTAAATCCTATATGTTTGTCTATTTTTCTTTCATTATTTAGTATAGCAGCTGTTTCATAGCTTCGTTACATACCTCCGTTTTTGTTTCTTTACTTTTCAGATCATACCCATTCTAAAGAAGTTTTTACTTCAAAAAAGCAGCTTGAAGTGAAGTTTCCATGCAACATGAAATGGAGAATCCAAAACAACTTAAATTTCAAAAGCAGCAAGGTAGTATGAAATTGCTTTTACCACGCTACATAGGGATCCTAAAAAAGAAAGCTGCCCAAAAAATCTTGGAATACACCGAAGAGTTTTCAATGATACTCAAGAAGCTGAGTTACTTGAATATGTATTTCCAGTTGATGACCTTTTTTATGGCCTAACTAAAAAAAAATTTTTAAAACTAGTGTGTGAATATGCTGAACATAGTAAGATTGTTCATCCTTTTCAAGATGATAGTGCTGGTAATTAGTGGTACTCAGGATTCAAGAAACGTCATCTAAATTTAACTTTGAGGCAGCCTGAGTCAACATCAATTGCACGAGCCTGAGGTTTTAATAGACCTCAAGTATACAGGTTTTATGATTTATTGGAAGAAGAAATTAACAAGCATAGCATCGATGCATCAAGAATATATAATATAGATGAAACTGGTATACATGCATCAAGTAGCAAGCCTCCAAAAATTTTATCAAGATCAGGAAAAAAGCAGGTCGGTGTCATTTCAAGTACAGAAAGAGGCCAATTAACAACAGTTATCTGCTGTTGCAACGCAGCTGGATCTTTCATACTTTATTTTTGGTAGAAAAAGAATGGTTGCCAGATTGTTAGATGGTTCACCACCTGGTTCCGTAGCCACTTGCAGTGATAATGGATAAATAAGTGGGCAAATATTTTTAGAGTAGCTCCCACATTTTGTTTGGATACCCCCCCCCCCAACTCCAGAGAAGAAAGTGATTTTAATTCTAGATAATCATGAATCTCATAAATACTTGGAAGCTCTACAATATGCGAATATATTTAACAATGCTGACTTCTTGCCATCTAGTCTTACAGACAGGCCTCAAGATGAAAATATCAACGATGATTCAAGACAAAACCAAATTGTCACTAGTCGTCTTAGTTCCAATAATCCTGTTTCTTCATCGTGTGTAGAAAATGTTGATCGTAATCATTTTCAAGTTTCTTGGATGATGACTTTCCGTAGAAGCTTACAAGAAGCAATTAATGAATCTATGAAAGCATTGAATGTTTCAACGACTGAAAATGAAGCATTGTGTTCTATGACAGCTGGTGATAATTCACTTCAATCGAATGGTAAAGAAATGATGTCTCATTTGAAACCATTAGATATTCGACCACTACCAAAACCTAGTCCCAATAAAACTCAACATAAGAAAAAATGTCAGAGGGCTGAAGTTTTGACTAGCTCTCCGTTCAGAAATATGCAAGCTGAGAAGGAAGCCAAGAAGAAGAAATGTGTTGATACTAAAGCTACTGCTAAAGAGAATTAAAATGTTCTTCCTTGTACGAGTAAACCAAGTGAAACTAAAAAAAAGGATGTCGAAGAAAAAAAATGAGAAATCATTTTTCTGTTTTGTTTGTCGTGAAGCTTATGAGAATCCACCTAAAAAAGATTGGATCCAATGTGGAGACTGTAAAGAGTGGGCTCATAAATCTTGTACTGATTACTCAGGAAGAGGATCTTTTTTCTATGATCCATGTCAAGAATAGAATTATAAGTTAAGAGTGATTTAAAATAAGTTAAAATTTTAATTAGTTAGTAATTATAACCTAAAAAGTTTTTTTTATAATTACTGGTAACTAGTCTGTTGATCCAGTTATTTCTTTTTTTTTAACAAGCTTATCTATTCTACTTATCCGCTTTGCCCAAACGGCCTATTCACTTTAGGCCCCCCCCCCCCTGTAGGGCAAAGCGGATTTTTCAAATGCCTCAAATTTTTTACGATAAATAAATTATTATTGACAAAATACTCAATTCACACAGTTAGTTTTGTAGTTTTGGATCTCTTCTATGAGATTAAACAATTGAATTATTGATAAAAACCAAAAATCCACTTTTTTCGTAGAGTACCCCCTTACCTACTTCGCTTTAGGCTACCTTCCCCTAATCAGTTATTTCCTGTATTTATTATTTTCGGGAAAAAAAATTTTATTCAGAGACTAAAAGAAAAGATTAGGAGGGCCATAAAACCATAAACAAGCTTAAGAATTATTGAGATATATTAGTGCGATAAAAACTCTTTTTACAGTGTCGGACCCTTTGAGTGGTCTCGGACATTGTCTCTTATGTAAACACATGCGACACCACAAAAAGAAATCATGTTCCGATATTATAGACAAAGTTCTTTTATGCATATTCACAATTCGACCTATGTTTAGTATCAAATCTTTTGTAGACGATAAACTATATATTTGTTATTTTTTATAATATTCATTTTCTGTGAAACAGATCCTGCGATAAGCCTGTGAAATAAAATATCATGAAATACGATAGGCAGCAGATATAAGGTATTGTTTATGTTGGAATATGTAACTCGGATTCAAGAACGAAAATCAATCTCTTTGGTTCTCTTCTTTCTGGTCTAAGAGGACCATAGTTTTCTATTAACACGTTTAAACTTGCATGGTGTGGAGATCGGCTGACGTCATGGATGCCGCCGAGGGACTGACCTGACCATATGCCTATTGTGTGTAAGCGTTCGTTCCTTTTTTAGTCTATAAGAAACAGCCCTTCGATAAAGACGTGTTATTCCTTGTGCACTTGAATATTAAAGTTTCCTAATATAAAGTTATATTTTGTGTTAATATTCATTTAGAAGAACCCAATAATCCTACAGGTTATAGGCCCAGATTACGCATAAAGCCCACCTGCGTGCTGTGTGAAAAAAAAATTTATATTTTGTGCGTGAATAAATTGTGCTTTGTACAACGGATTAGAAAACAACGAAATTGAGAATCTTCGGCTAGTTATCACAAAGGGTTTGGAATCAAAGAAAGTCTCATACCAGGCTTCGAACAGACTTATAAACTAAATTTCTAAAGTTAACGAGAGTACGGTATACTCGAGAAAAAAAAAGGAAAAAAATAATAGTTATTCCTTTTTCTTTCTCTCGCTTCTTTGTAATCGCTTTGTCCTAGCATAAAGAACGATCATACTTTCAGCGGCTCCACCGCTTCGCCGCACCCCTTGTTTAAACATTCGACTAGAAGAAGAAGAAATCGTGACGTTGTATCCCCTCCATCGGTTTGCAGCTAGCGTTAAGCATACATCCCCTCTCTCGATCTATAACCTAAGGGCCGTACCGCATGATTGAGGAACCAACGCACGGTGATAAAATCATAGAAAGAAATGGAAAACTTGAAATTGAAAAAAAATATAAAACCGTTTGATGGTGAGAAGTATAGTGTTTGGAAGTTTAGAATTCGTGCATTACTCTGTAAACTAAATGCGCTTCAAGTAAATGACAACAAAGTACCAGAACCAATTACAGATGAATGGATAAAAGCAGAAAATACTGCGAAGAGTATCATCATTGAGTATCTCTCAGACTCATTTATCGGTTTTGCTAAATCAGATAGCACTGCTGCACAAATATTTAAAAGTTTAGACAATATTTATGAACGTAAAAGCATAGCTACTGAAATGTCACTACGCAAGAGATTACTTGGATTAAAATTACAAGGTGATACATCTTTGACAAGGCATTTCATGATTTTCGACGAATTAGTTTCCGACCTAGCTGCTGCCGGTGCCAAGCTTGAAGAGAGTGACAAAATAGCTCACTTACTATTAACGTTGCCAAATACATATAGTGGCATAATAACAGCGATCGAAACTTTGTCTGATGAATATATAACATTAGTTTTTGTAAAAACAAGGCTCTTAGACCACGAGAAAAAATTGAAAAATGGGAGTAGTGATACAAGTGCAAAAGTTTTTCAAGCAGCCTGTCAAGAAAAATCAACTAGTAACAACAATAATAATAAAGTGACTATCTATAGAAATTCTCAAAAGTCGAAACAATTCAAGAAAGGAGGACTGTACAAGAAAGGCTTCAAGCGCAATAATAATTCCAGACAATCAGGCATAAACTGTCATTTTTGCGGTAGAAAAAATCATGTCATCAAAGATTGTATTTTCCGTAAGAGGAGAGAAAATTTTTTTGAGGATGAGAAGAAAAAGAAGTCTGTTTAAATGACACAAGAAACTCAATCATCAACGTCATACTCGAGCACATCGAGTTTTGCATTCATGGCAGGAAATTATCAAGAGGAAGGATTAAGCAATAATATAAATTTTCTGCTGGACTCTGGAGCATCTGATCATCTGATCAACAACGACGACTTATTCGATAGTTTTATCGAATTGGATCCGCCGGTAAAAATTGTAGCAAAGGACGGCGTCTACATAACTGCATCGAAAAAGGGAGTCGTCAACGTAACAAGCAACTTGGGTATCAAAGAAATCCTCGAAGACGTTCTATACTGCCCAGAAGTTCCTCACAACTTGCTGTCTGTGAGAAAGATGCAACAAGCCGGGATGAGTATCCTTTTTAATGACAAAGGCGTTGAGGTAATAAAAAATGGTAAAGCCGTAATGAAAGGTAAGCCATTGAATAATTTAATTGCAATTGACTTCAGTGTTTATTTAAGTAAAGTAAGCTCTAGTTTGAAAGCTTATAGTGCCATAAAAAATAATTATGAATTGTGGCATCAACGCTTAGGTCATATTAGCAAAAGTAAATTTTTAGAATTAAAGAATAAACAAATGGTCTATGATATAAGTGAAATAAATAACGTAACGCCTAATGACAACTTGTGTGAAGCTTGTGTATATGGCAAACAAGCGCGTTTACGTTTTAATAAGGCAAAAGATAAAAGTAATGTAAAAAGACCATTGTTCATTGTTCATTCTGATGTATGCGGTCCAATTACTCCTCCTACAATAAATAATAAAAATTATTTTGTTTTATTTATTGATGGGTTCACTCATTATTGTGTCACGTACCTGATTAGTTATAAATCAGATGTATTTTCGGTTTTCAAAGATTTTATTTTAAAAGGCGAGGCTCATTTTAATTTTAAAGTAGTTAATTTTTATTCTGACAATGGAAGGGAATATTTATCAAGTGAGATGAAAGATTTTTGTGTACAAAAAGGCATAACTTTTCATTTAACTGTTCCACGAACCCCTCAATTAAATGGTGTATCTGAACGCATAGTTAGAACGGTCACTGAAAAAACCCGCGCAATGCTAAGCGGTGCTAGGTTAAACAAAGCATTTTTGGGTGAAGCAGTTTTAACTGCTACTTATTTAATTAATATAATCCCAACAAAAGCTTTGAAGCAAAAGAAAACACCATACGAACTTTGGCATGGCAAAAAGCCTCAATTAAGATATTTGAAAGTTTCTGGTAGTACGGTGTATATACATGACAAAGTTCGAAAAAGAAAGTTTGATAATAAATCATTCAAAGGAATATTGGCTGGTTATGAGCCAAACGGTTATAAAGTGTGGGACGTGGAAAATGAAAAGTTTATAGTGGCAAGAGAAGTCATTGTTGACGAAACAAATTATTTGGAATCAAGGCCGGAAATGAGACTAAACGGAATAAATACTGAAAATTCAGGAACGGATAAATTTGGTATATTTGGTAATATTATAGAAACCGTAAAGTCTTATAAATCTGATAGTAATAAATCAGATATACCACTAACAGATAATTCTGATGATTCTCAATCAGAAATGTCTGAGTCAACTCAGGAAGAAAAATCTTGTAAAGCAATTGAACTAGATAAAATCCCTTAAAATAATGATAAATCTGTGATTGAAACAGATGTACACAATAATCAGAATCACAATAATAAGAGTGAAAAACAAATTGAGCCCGAACCCAGAAGGAGTGATAGGATAAAACGCAAGCCTCATGTTTCATATGAGGAAATTAATATAAGCAATGATTATTTATTGTGTGCTACATCTACCGTATGCCAAGTTCCTAGTTCAGTAAATGAAATAAAACATAGGCACGATAGAGAAAAATGGGAACAGGCTATGAATGATGAATTAACTTCTCTTATGGTGAATAAAACATGGGATCTAGTTACAAAGCCTGAAAATAAAAATATTGTCGATTGTAAGTGGGTATTTGCAATAAAGAACGATGAATTTGGAAATCCTGCTAAATATAAAGCTCGACTAGTTGCTCGCGGTTTTAGTCAACAATATTTAATTGATTACAATGAAACTTTTGCTCCTGTAGCGAGGATTTCAAGTTTCAGATTTATAATTGCATTTGCTAATCAGCATAATCTATTAATTTATCATATGGATGTAAAAACTGCATTTTTGAACTGTACATTGAAAGAGGAAATTTATATGAAAGTTCCTGAAAGTGTAAAATGCAACTCTTATCAAGTTTGTAAATTAAACAAAGCTCTTTATGGATTAAAACAAGCCGCAAGGTGTTGGTTTGAAACGTTTGAAAAAGCTTTAGTAGAAAAAGGATTTTGAAATTCATTAGTTGATCGATGTATTTACATATTAGACAGAGGTGATGTCTCGGAAAATATTTATGTTGTACCGTATGTTGATGATTTAGTAATAGCTACAGCTAATAATGACACAATGCATAAATTTAAAAATTATTTGAAGCATAAATTCTATATGAAAGATTTGAAAGATATAAAACTCTTTCTTGGAATAAAAATAGAAAGAAATGAAAACCAAATAAGTTTAGATCAAAGTGCATACATTAAAACAGTGTTGACTAAGTTCAATATGTATAATTGCAATCCAGTTAATACTCCTCTTCCGAGTAAATTAAACTATGAATTATTAGATTCAGATGAAAATTATGATGCCCCTTGTAGAAATGTTATTGGTTGTTTAATGTATCTAATGGTATGCACAAGACCTGATTTAAGTACAACAATAAATATTTTGAGTAGATACTCCAATAAAAATAACAAAGAACTTTGGCAATGTTTGAAAAGAGTCCTTCGGTATTTAAAAGGCTCAATGGATTTAAAATTAACTTATAAGCGAGGTGCTTATGATGAAATCTTATGTGGCTATGTTGATTCAGATTGGGACGGAGATCACGGAACTGATAGAAAAAGTACTACTGGTTTCCTATTTAAATTATTTGAACGATGCACGATATGTTGGAATACAAAAAGGCAAGCATCGGTCGCAAGTGCCTCAACTCATGCGGAATATATGGCTCTTTATGAAGCTGTGAAAGAGGCTCTTTGGTTAAAGTCATCAGCAAATAGTATTAATATAAATATTGTTAAACCTATTATTATATATGAGGATAATACCGGTTGCATAAGTATTGCCAGCAATCCAACAAGCCACAAAAGATCTAAGCACATTGATATAAAATATCATTTTTCGAGAGAACAGGTTGAAAATAATGTGATTGAACTTATTCATATTCCAACAGGTATTAAATTGGCAGACATACTGACAAAACCTCTGCCAGCTGCAAAATTCCTGGAACTAAGAACAGGGATAGGTCTTAAATGAGAACAACCTGCAGAAACAATTTATACAATAACCATAACAATAATTATGTATTTTTATGATTTTGGTATGGTCTTGTAAGGTTTTGGTTGGGTTTCCCTTATCCTTGCAGTGAATGCTGGACCATTTGTATTTTCCCAACAGTACAAGGAATAGCCGTCTGTATAATAGTAATAGTAATTTGTTATTAAGCTTGTATCATGTAAGTTTTCATTCAAAAGTTTTACTTTAAAGAGGATTAATTTTCGAGGGGGCGTGTTGGAATATGTAACTCGGATTCAAGAACGAAAATCAATCTCTTTGGTTCTCTTCTTTCTGGTCTAAGAGGGCCATAGTTTTCTATTAACACGTTTAAACTTGCATGGTGTGGAGATCGGCTGACGTCATGGATGCCACCGATGGACTGACCTGACCATATGCCTATTGTGTGTAAGCGTTCGTTCCTTTTTTAGTCTATAAGAAACAGCTCTTCGATAAAGACGTGCAATTCCTTGTGCACTTGAATATTAAAGTTTCCTAATATAAAGTTATATTTTGTGTTAATATTCATTTAGAAGAACCTAATAATCCTGCAATATCATATACACGTCACGCTTGTCTTTTCATCTCAGAGCTATCAAATTATTGTAACTCCTCCATACAAATTCTCCTTTCTTCAAAACAGGCTTTTGAATATCTCCTTGCATATTTTTTCTATTTTTGCGTACTGTTCCGATAACATTTGTCCTTTTCTGGTTTAATTTTAAAAAAAGGTCGGATGAAGAGTACCAGTTGTCCAGAAACAAAGTATATCCCTTGTTTATTATTGATTTTGACAAATCCATCACAACGTTGTGCGACGCACTGTCATTTACATTATTTTATCCTAGCCGATATATATTTTGAATTTATGACAGAAACCGGTACTTATTTACACTGGGTGTGTAAATTTCTTTAAATTTTTCATTCCAGAGGTTGATGATAGGTCTTACCTTTCGAAGTCGGTCATTTCTATCAGAAGTTTCATCATTAGAGAAGTGTAAAAATCTCGAAATTTGCCGAAATCTCTTAAATGGCATTGTTTTTCGAAATATTGGCGTTTCTAATACTGCTCTTGTAGTCCAATACTGTTGTATATTTGATTTTTTTACTTGACTCATCAAAATACATAATGCATAGTAGGCCTTTATTTAATCTAAGATAACAGGATACCCATTGTCGTCCACTTTCCGTCTTTTAAACTTGTCGTTCATTTCTTGGTATGCGAACCGATTTGTTTCCGTAATAATTATATCCCACAGTTTGTTATCAAATATAATAGAAAATAGTTCTAATATTGTTGGATCCTTGCTTAAATAAGTAAGAAAAGACGCTTTTATACCATGAGTCTCAGAATATGTCCAAACTATTTGTGTGTTTTTTTCTCCTGCCAAATCCATGATTGACGCGTCGTGCCTTCCTCTTCACTACTATCTTCTATAATCATACGCCTTGGACGCTTTCTGGTTAGCGGAAGAACATCACTATTACTAGATTCATTATCACTGCTTTCACTTAAACCTCTTTTATTTTGCATTTTGTAAGGGTTTATTATTAAATTTAAATATAATAATATAAATTACTTTGTAACAGCAATTATGAGACTCGTGACTAACTCTGGTGGCGTACTGATAGAAACTAACATTCAATCACGACCCAGGCTGGTGATGTTTATGTTTGATGCGACTATCTGTATACGACCTCGGCTCGTGATGTTTACGTTTGATACGACGATCTATTCAAGAGCCTGGCTCGTCATATTTATGTTTGGGCCAAAATTTTCATCACGAGTCAGACTCGTTAATGCACGGCAAGGGGTTAAGAAAATCCAATACGTAGCGTGGTCAAAGCTGATTTGGAGCGATTCAGGTAATAAACTTTCTTCTTCTTCTCTTATGTAACATTGTCTTCTAAACGAAAGAATGTGTGCCCTGCTTGGTTTTAATAATCCTGTTCTTAAGCTATGTATATTTGATACTGGATTGATGCCTGCATGTTTTAGTTCTTCGAGTAACACTGAATTTGGAATGACCGGATTAACATTAGATATTCCTACTCTTTTATTTTTTTCAATTACCGGTCTTACTTTTAATTTCATGTTTATTACTTGCACAGTTTTATTTACAAGAGTATCTACTAAAGCTTCACTGGATAAAAAGATACATACACGAGCGCCAGATATTTTAGAAATGTAGCGTATTTCCAGAGGATTTATAATATTCTCTAGGCCATCAATATAGTCATTAGAAAAACCTTCGATTAAGTCAAGTATTATTGCTTGTTCTTTCTTTGGACTGGTGTATTGAGAGGTAACATTGGCGTATGATGCTGTATTCTTTTGAAGTGTAGTTTTATATAATTGGCCCGTGTTGTCAGAAGCCATGTCGTTGGATTGTTTTTGCATTTCAAACTGCAAAAGCAGTTTGAATGCGTTATTTAGTCACTTATAAAAAAGCAATTAAATATTACAGTAGAACTTCAAATTTACACACTGAACCATTCACTACAATAACGATTTGTTTACACTGGCGTTCTAACTCGCGCGCGACACGTCTACTCGCTTCGGCGTCTCAAATCGTTCCACCGGACCTCAATTTACTGAATACAGTATATGTAATTATAATATTATATTTCTTTTAAAAAATGTTTTAATTTATATTCATATAAAAAAATTGTTTTGAAATTAAAATTAAATTTTAAATTTTTATAAAAAAAAAGTTATTTCTAAATAAAAAATAAATATCTATAATGATACAGATACAGATACAGATACAGATACAGATAAACTTTATTTCATGTCTACCCTCGCGGGTTTCAACATAACCTCCTTGCTACATACAGTGTCATACATCTCTTATCCTACTTTCTTATATCTACTTATTTCTTATTCTTTTTCCTTCGCTACACTCTCAAAAGACCTCGCTACCTCACACATCTCCTTTACTATCACTTTCCCTTCCAACGCCTTCTCCCATCCACCATCCGGGTCCCCTCTCTGCTGTTCTTCCCATTCTCTAAAGTTCCTAAGAGTCTGCTCATCCATCCGCCTCAGGGCCTCCTCGCATACCCATATGTGCCCTAAGGTTTCCTCCTCTCTCCCACATATTCTGCACCTCGTGTCCCTAAGGCCTTTCCATGCCTCTCTCCCTACGCTCCAGCATCTCATTCTTGCCCATATTTCCCTGTTTTCTCCTCTCGTAGTTCCTTCGTCCCAATACCCTTTTCTTCCCGGTGTTTTTTTTTCTTTCCTTGTATTCTATGCAGAAGTTTGAGGCGTTTATTTTTCCCCACAACCTCTGTACTTCTTGCTCCGCCAACTTCTGCACCGCTCTTCCCGCCTTCATCCTCCACTCTTCCACATTCCCTCTTCTTATTGCTTCTCCAATCTGACCCTCTCCTGCCTTCTCCATTGCTGCCTTCATTTCCTTACCCCATTTGCTTCCATCATTGTTTATCAGGCACCTCGCCTCCTCCATTAGACATTCCTTTGGCAATCTTCCTTCCTCCATCTTCATTATTTTTCCTATGTAGTTACTGGCCCGCCTTACCATCTCTATCTCAATCCCCACGCATCCCGCCTTTATCTTCCAGATGTAATCCCCGGAGTATTCCTCCTCAGACCCATTGCCATCTTCGTGTACCTGGCCTGCGCTCTCTCAACCCTCTCTCTTCTTTTCCATCCCCACACTTCAACCCCGTACAGCAACCCGCTCCTTGCTATTGCTTTCATTATTCTTAGCCTATCCGTCAGTCTCCCGATTCTCGCTCTCTTCGCTATTCTCCACGCTCCGTTCGCTGCCTTCCTTAGCTTACTTTCCTCTATCCTTGTGTGGTTGTTAAAGGTGTTCCCAATTGAAAAGTACACACCAAGGTATTTATATTCTTATCAAAAACATGTCTTATTGAAAATTTATAATAAGTTTGTTCTGCCCATTGAAAAAAATTTAAAAGGCTGCAGTATATTAACTGTACAAAGGTAGAAAAATCAATAGTTTTTTTAATTAAAAAACTAGAATGAAAGAATTGATAAAGTATAATTTGTCTCAAATAATTTTGTATGAATTAATTTATAAATTTAAATTTATAATTATATAATTTTTAATTTAAATATTTTTATTGGAAGGATAATTAAATTTTAAAACTTTAAGTAAACTGGAACATTGATAAATGAAAAGTTAATTACTGATAATTATTATAATTATAAGAATAAATTACCTTAGGAATAACAGCGCAATAATTTTGGAAAGTTCATATAAATAAAATTGATTTCGACCTCGATGTTGAATTAAAATTAAATTTAAGTGTAAAAGCTTAAGATTTTAGTCTGTTTGACTCTTAAAATTTTACATGATTTGAGTTCAGATCGGTGTAAGTCAGATCGGTTTTTATCTATAAATTTAATAAAATATTTTATTGTCCCAAAGGACTTAAAATATAAAAAAATTTTTTAATAAAATTGAATTTAATTATATATATAATAAAAAAGACGGGGTTAGGTTATTATTCGTGTGATAATTAATTTATTCTAGTCATTTTAGGATAATTAATTAAATTTATTTTACTCTATTCCTGTGATAATTAATTTATTCTAGTCATTTTAAGATAATTTAAGTTACCCGATATATTAGGTTTACATACGTTTCTTCGGTATTCTTTTGTCCTTACGAACACTCTAATATATACCCTTCATCCAGTCTAAACCAGTTCCTTTGTTATCCTTCCCATTTTCAAATCCCCAACGTTAACAGTCTCTCGAAATCGAGACACTTTGTTAACGTTGAATCCTTCTCCCTTTCCCTCCCTATACTTGTTTCGAGTCTTCGTAGTGTCCTTATTTATTTCGAATTATCGTCGTATTTGTTATGGCCGAAATTCCTCAACTAAGAGTCCTCTGGCAATTGGTTTATACTATGAAGTGGAGAATAAAGGGTTAGGTTAAGGTGTAAAATAAAACGCGTGATTGAGCCAACCAAAGAAACAATGCCTTTTTTATTGGCTCGTCAGGGAAAAGCCTTGCGGCATAAAAACCCTGGATGAATACTTGATTATACAATAAGAAGGTATCACGTGGCGTTACCACGAGGGAAAATACCGTCGATGTGAAATATATATATATTGGAAAGATCTCACCTCTCGCACTCCGCAAATATAGCGATCACAACCTTAAGGGTTGTGATGTGGAATGGGCTCACTTTCACGAGTCTTGAAGATTAGGAGATTCTCTTCGTTGTCCTTTGTGAATTCTTAAAGCCTCTATAATCCCTCAAGATGTGTAGTCGTAGGCGTCCGGTGAAGAATAGAAAGAATGCCCCTTTGTACTGTCCCAGCAGGACGTACGTACTTGGGCTATGAAAAGTGGGGATGCGAGAGGCGGGGGTAGCTAGAGAAGCGCTTCGATAGTTACTGGTGGTTGATCGATGCTCACAGTAAGTATCGATCTAGAATCCTAATCGATGGAAGCGGATGCGCGCGAGTTTCGAATACCGCTAATCACCGTACGATCCTTTCGGATCGTACATACTCCCCCCGTTGAGAGTGTAACGATCAATGACATTCATAATACATGGTCTGTGTTGTGCGCTTATTACAATCAATTTTACAATATTTGTGAAACGAGTCACAATTTATATATCGCTATATTATATATCGCTTGCAGCACGAGCTGCTTACCTTATTCCGTGAATCGCTGGCTAGTCGATCTATCTGTTTTGTACGTACGAGAAAATTAATCATAAGACATACAACGCACGAACGTTAATTATAAAAGATACAACGCAAGAAAATTAATGATTGTTTAACAATGGACAAATAGTTATCGCATTTCGCTTGACCACTCCGTGAACCGTCTTCACGGTGAATACTCGCATTGATAGTGGACAAATAGTTGTCACACTTTTCTTGACGACTCCGTGAATAGTCTTCACAGCTATCTCACGTATAGTTGATTTGTCGATGAGAATGACGGTGGTGTTCCTTTGATTTTATGCTGGGTTGGGTCCATTTCTAGCGTTTTTTTGGAATGTGTGTCCATGAAGACAATCGATTAGCTGGAGTCTTAATATAATTTTCCTTCGACAATGTCGTAAACATTCCTTTAATCTAAAAGAAATATGCAGGCGTTAGTATGGTTGCATCATTTAAATCTGACGAAATGAGGCTTAACGGGCGTAAACTTAAAATAGCTTCGATTTCGATAACGAATGTGGTCTACTTCTTCGTACGCGAAACGCAGTTCGCTCACGTTTCGTCTAAAATGATGTTTGAAAGATTTGACTGCAATTTCCCCCAGACCTCTGAAATAAGGTAACAGGGGATGATTGAAAGGTCATGAAATTTTACAATCTACAGCGAAATCATGGATCTTCGCCTTATACTCGTCCGACTCGAGCAAGGCATACAGTTTCTTTAACTGGTTATTAGCCCCGACGAAGTTGGTTCCGTTATCAGAATAAACGTGAGTTGGAATAGTTTTCGACTTACAAACCGCCGGAAAGCGGCCAAAAAGGCATCTGTAGTCAGATCGCTGACTAATTCGATGTGTACAGTCTGGATAGTCATGCAGAGGAAGATGCACCCGTATATTTTAACGCGACCTTTATTACGGTACTTCTTTTCTTTCGCGTAGATTGGACCGAAGAAATCTACTCCTACGTGGGAGAACGCAGTGGCTTCCTGCACTCGCGAGTTTGGTGAATTCCCCATTTTATATTGGATGTCGGATGCACGGAATCGAATGCAATGTACGCAATGACGTACGATTCTTCGCACTTGATTCTTACCGTCGAGGAGTCAAAAACGTTGTTGAAGGGCATGGAGGGTAGTCTGTATACCGGCGTGAAAGTTTTGTTCATGGAGTTTTCGGATAATGAGACCGGTGACGTTGTGTTGTGAGGGCAATAATATCGGACATTTCTCGTGGAAACTTAAATTTGCGTTCCGAAGTCGACCCCCCACTCGAATTAAACCTTTTTCGTCAAGAATCGGAGTTAACGCGGCGAGCTTTGCGCTCTTGACTCCCCCCGCTGTTTTCAATCTTTCTCTTTCAGCGTGACATTGTAAATCTTGCACGATTTTAAAAACGCGTCGTTCCGTTTCTGTTATTTCTGCGGTAGACAATTCTCCCTTATATGAGTTAGTTTTAAGCCATCGTCAGCATCGAGTTACAATTTTTAATAATCGCGTGTAGCTAGAGAATCGCTGACACATGCTTCTTGATTCAATTCACGTCGTTAATACCGATAATCTCTTTACGTCCGGCAATTAGAGAAATTCCCTTTCCATGCATCGTTCTTTTAGGAAATCGCGCGGAAGTATTTTCCTCGATAAAGCGTCCGCTGGGTTATCTTCGGATCGCACATGTCGCCATGTGAAACCTTCACAGATTTCTTGTATTTCGCGCACGCGATTTGCCGTGTATATTTTTAACGTACTGGAGTCTCCTTTCAGCTAACCTAGTACAATTATTGAATCGGACCAGAAAGTTATCTTGTCGGGTTTCAATCTGTCGGCGGTCCGGACTTCTCTGTATAATCGCGCGAGTGTCAATGCTCTGCATAATTCTAAACGTTGTACGGTGGTGTCCTTAAGAGGAGCCACGCGACTTTTAGCGCAAAGTAGACGTACGCGTGTGTTACCGAATTTATGTCGCGATCTTACATATAAGCAGCCTCCGTAACCAAATTGACTCGCGTCGCAGAAACCGTGTAATTGCCCGTCGATCGCGTCATCAACGTATAGATCACGGTTTAGTATGTCGGCTCCGAGTGGATAATTCGCGCTTTCATCTTTCGCGAGTTTTTTATGGTTCGTATAGCAAGAAACAGTGTTAAGGTTATTTCGAGTGTCACCGTGCTAAGTTCGAACTCGCGAATCCGTTCGTTATGTCACTAAAATATCTGTTGATATTGGCGCTCGTCTGGATCAATTCATGTATGTCGATAAATTTTCTCGATATCCGCGTTCAATACGTACTGATACGTTAGGAATCGTAACAAGAGTTTTACTACAGTATCTCGAATGATAGGTTCTACTAACAAGTGTTGTTGAGAAATACATCTGATCATTTTTTCGCGGAAGTGTCGAATACGACCCATGCCTTGGTTGTCATGCTGACTGATTTAATGACCGCGTGATGGGGAAGATAACAGCCTCCCGTAAGTTCGTCTTTAACATTCGAAGTATGTCTTAAATCGATACATTCCCGTATGATCCGTTCATATTCCTTCCGGAGTTCGGTATTCGCGTGTAACTTTTTCGAGAGATTGTGGAATCGGCGTGAGGCTATACTACGTAGGTGACTGTGATCATGTCCTTCCTCACGAGGATATACGCACCATGTATTTTCCCGATTCGTACCGTCTCGCATTTTAGACGTAATGAATTTCGCCTTCTAATTCGTTTACTGAATTCGATCGCGCTATGTTAGAGACGATGAGTAGCGAAAAGTTCTGCCTATATTTATTGTTTAGCGATTAAATGATTACCTCGATGACGATCATCGATCAAGTTCTGGTCTAGCGTGAGTGGAAACCTAATATGGTATAATCTGTTAGCGTAACATTCTCGTGACATTTTCGGCAATGAAGTGTGCGGTGACGCACGTATCTAAGAATACCCGAAATTGTTTAAAGGTCCCGTTTCGCCTTTTCTAACACGGTACTTAGCGCTCATAAGGAATTGACTCGATGCGCCGCGCGCGTTACTATTAAAGATTGGTGTTAGTCATACGGGGGTAGGTTTGGTTTGAGATGTTGACTCGATCTCCTCCTTCACGGGGGTTATTGTCTTCTGTTGATAAGTGTTCATGTGTAATGACGTGTGATGGGTCTGGTTGCAGATTTGACAACGTGAACTCTTACATGGATCTCCGTGCTTCCGTAAGCAATTTTGGCATAATCCGCAACGTTTAACTATTGCCAGTCTGTCTTGTCTCGTCAGGTCATGGTATCGGGAACATTGGTATAAAAGATGTTTGTCTTGTTTGCAAAGAATACACTTCTTTGAGGTCTGAGTAAGAAACGTGCGCTTTATATGCGTCTCCTGTCAGTTTCGTGGCCGTAAAGTCATCGTCTCAGTACGTCTATGTTTTGCGTGAGGCTCGTTTCCAGATGTCGATGGAATATTCGACGACGCGACGCTACGGAGTGTGTACTCGTTTACAAAGTCGCGAAGCTGATTCATGGTCGGATAATTATCCGCATCTAACTGTTTGTCCCATTCTTGTCTAAGATCGCGGGGTAGAATGCGTTCGCCAAGGCGTATTATCAGTGCGTGTGGTACATTGAAAGAAGTAATAGTATCCGAATGGGCCCGCAAGTCACCTGCAAGCCGTGTCATCTCTTCTATTGACATGCTTTTCGGCCGTGGAGTGTCTATGTCAATGGCCCGTGCCAGGAGTATGCGTTGCCGGTCGAAAGTTTTCAATAACATTTCCCACGCATTCTTATAATTCTGCCCGGTCGATGAATATGTCGCGATCGTCTGAAGCGCTCTACCGGTAAGAGACTCGCGGAGGTATATATGTTTTTCTAAATCCGACATGTCGGTACGCGCGTCTACCAGCGTCATGAAACTTCCCTTGAATTGGATCCACTTTCCGATGTCTCCGTCGAATTTCGGGATCTCGATTCGTCGTAATCGTATTTGCTGATCGCGGGTATTTGTAGCACCGTCGTCTCCATGCGAACCATTCGCGTTACTAACCGCGGCCGTATCGCCCGAGTCAATTTTGTCTCCGATCGCGAAATATCTCTCTATGATTGGATTCAAACTATCGACTCCTCCTACTTCGCTAATAGCAGTAGCGCACTTTTCATACAATGTTTCGTATTTCTCTACTAGCTGAGTAAGTCGTTCATAACGCTTTCTTACTTCCTGTTTACTTAAATTTCCTTCTTGGATTAGTTTTTCGACGTGTGTTAAACCCGATTCTAAAACTAGCCGTTTTTGTTCGAGCTGTTCGAGCTGTTTTTGCAATGCACTTACGAACCGTTATTAATTATTCTACTTTTCGAAATCCACTCAAATTAATTTATGGTAATATATAAAAATCCCCTTTATATGAATAAATGACCGCGCGTTGGGTTCTCGATCGCGTGGTACGGCCCTGAAGCTAGATCGTTGGAGGGGGTATACCTATGTATAGTATAAGAGGCCGATGGAGGGGGTATACGGTTGTCGTTAGCTATATGCCGATAGATGGGATGTCCGGCGATGACGTCACGGCGTCTACCGTTCAAGTAAGGAAGGTGGCGTGGCGGTGAAGCCGCCGAAAATCTTATCGTTCTTTGTACGAGAATAAAGCGTTTTCCGAGATGGAGAATACCCTTCGATTATATATAATGTATCCGTTCAAATTTAGAAATTAAGTTCTATAAGTCTTTTCGATGTTAAGATGTGAATTTTACAGAGAAATGAGCGTAATGCATAGATATATAAGAAATTGCGAACTTCTACGGGGTTCGAAGACGCATTTTCCCTTGAGATATATATTAGTAAATGAGGGTGTGTACGCATAGGCGTACGCACGGGTAATTAAAACTACTTATCTCGCTTCTAGATTTTTCGTGATGCTGCCTCCGCTGAACGGTGTAGATGTTCACAAGATGGCGGACTCCCTCGACTTCGTTGTTCTCTAATCGGTTTGCTCGGTGTGGTGATAGTCTACTCGCTGCTTCGTAAATCAGAAGTCGGGAATTCGCACCTCACAGGAGGCACCAAAATGTTATGGCCGAAATTCCTCAACAAAGAGTCCTCTGGCAATTGGTTTATACTATAAAGTGGAGAATAAAGGGTTAGGTTAAGGTGTAAAATAAAACACGTGATTGAGCCAACCAAAGAAACAATGCCTTTTTTATTGGCTCGTCAGGGAAAAGCCTTGCGGCATAAAAACCCTGGATGAATACTTGATTATACAATAAGAAGGTATCACGTGGCGTTACCACGAGGGAAAATACCGTCGATGTGAAATATATATATATTGGAAAGATCTCACCTCTCGCACTCCGCAAATATAGCGATCACAACCTTAAGGGTTGTGATGTGGAATGGGCTCACTTTCACGAGTCTTGAAGATTAGGAGATTCTCTTCGTTGTCCTTTGTGAATTCTTAAAGCCTCTATAATCCCTCAAGATGTGTAGTCGTAGGCGTCCGGTGAAGAATAGAAAGAATGCCCCTTTATACTGTCCCAGCAGGACGTACGTACTTGGGCTATGAGAAGTGGGGATGCGAGAGGCGGGGGTAGCTAGAGAAGCGCTTCGATAGTTACTGGTGGTTGATCGATGCTCACAGTAAGTATCGATCTAGAATCCTAATCGATGGAAGCGGATGCGCGCGAGTTTCGAATACCGCTAATCACCGTACGATCCTTTCGGATCGTACAGGTACAAATATGAATAATTCCAGTTATCAAACATTTGAAGTTTTGACACAATTTCAATTTAATAATTACATATAATAATACCAAGGCAATAATCACATACAAGACATATAAAATCCAATTGACTATTTGTTCGTAAATAGTTTTTGTTCTTTTATGATTTCCAATTTCGATTGCCCCTCTCTTAATCTCAGTTAAAGTTTTTCCGTATTTTGTCAAATCACTCAATTTTAAATCCGGTGCTTCCACAGCACTGATTTTTATTAAACTTAAATTCAAAAGTGGATCATTTAATTCTCGGAAATGCTCGCTAAAATTATACGTTATTAAAGGAATAAAAGCTTTCTTATTATTTAAATTTCTTTCAATGTATGAATTTAGTATTACATCGTTCGTAACCCCACTACACCCTGGTGCCATGCGCAATAATTTAGTACCATTTATTATATTATTTTCAACTGTATCTCCGCAAATAATTCTAATAATTTCTGGAATAGGAGCAGAATAAACCCATTTATGGCCATTTTTCAATTGTATCCAAATTGTATGTTTTACTGTAATTATTTTTAGTTCGCAATCATTCTTTTCTAATTTCAAAGGATCATCTACAATTTTACTCAGACAAGCATCATGTTTTTGAATATAATATTTAGGATTAATTGTCTTACAAAAATAAACTAGTTTATGGGTTTTACAATGTTCTAAAAAATTTTCTTCACTAGGAGTATACAATAATTTTTCGTTATTAGTTATTATGTATTCGTGTGGGTTTGAAATATAAACAGCTAAACTATTATTTACGATTTTTGGTACTGGAATAGCTCTATATGCTTTATACTTGCCGATTTCTAATAAAGGTATTTTAATCAGATAAATAAATCTATATCCTATTACACTAATAGTTACATCACTTATTTCTAAATATTCAAAATAATTGCCATCATGGAGAGCAATTGGCATTTCATTTGACCCTCTTTCGTCTCGAATTAATTTTATAGAACTTATAAGTACTTCTGGTGGTAATAATTGAGGATTTATTTGACCAATCTTCGCAAATATTAGTGATTGAGTGAACATATTCACATTCTTATCAAATTCCGTCAAAGCTAATTCTATTTCCAAACACATTTCAGTTATTACAACGAATTTTCTTGTAAAACGATTTTTTTTATGTTATTATCGAAATTTTGAAAATTTGAATTTATTTCTATGAAATTTTTATTATATTCTCTAAAAAGACTTTCGGTTTTATGAATAGTTAATTGTAATATATATGTTTGATTCTTAAATAGCTCTCCAATTCTTTTATTGTCTCTATGGACTGCATCAATTTCAGTATTATAATAATCTGCATCATCCTGACTCATAGTATTAAAAAGTATTTTACTAATTTTACCAACCAAATGAAATATCCCCCTTCTATTTCTAATCAACGTAGGGATCCCTATAGCAGAGAATAACTTATACTTATCTTGTTTTAGACTTTCTAACTGATTTCTTAACCTCATAATCAGGTGTGATTCCGTACAACTATTTTGACACAATGATTCGACTCGATCAATTCTTTTTAAGATTTCTGACTCCTGGAATGTCAATTCGTCCAAATTGAAGTAGGATACAATATTGTACGTTTCATGGAAAAATCTTACGTCTCCTAAATACTCCATGTAAATATTTGGTAAAGTAGAAAAATTTAGTTCCTCGTTACTTTTGACCTCCATCATAACCGAATGGATTAGGATTCTGAAACAAACTTATATTAGCATATTTTAATTTATTAGCGTGCACAATTATACTTTTATTTCTTTTCTCTATCTTATAATTAACATCTGACAATTTATCTATTATTTTGTATGGCCCTTCAAATGGAAGATTCAGACCGTGTGTTTTATCATTCGCATTTCCTTCTTTCTTTAGCCAAACCAAATCACCTACTTTAAAATCCTTTGGATTCGTTATTCGATCATAACGTACTTTTGTTCTTTGCTTACTTTCTGCTATTATTCTTTTACTTTCCTCGATAGTTTTATTGATTTTAGCTTGTAAATCACCCAAATACTCCATATATGTTAGGTTAGTAGTCTTCAATGATGATACATTCTTTGGATTCATTCCGAAAACTAGTTCTGAAGGAGTAAATCCCGTACTTTCATGTTTGGATGTGTTGTAATATAGTCCAGCTAAATGAATCTTCGTATCCCAATCATCAGCATTTTCGTTGGAAAAGTGACGTAGATAATCTTTTAATACTTGATGACTCCTTTCCAGACTGCCATTACTTTCTGGATGAAAACTTGTAGTTGTAATATGTTTAATGCCCAACATCTTTTGAAAATTTTTCATCAATTCACTTGTAAAGTTAGTTCCTCTATCTATCAATATATTACATGGTACTCCAAAATAACCCACATAATGCTTCAGAAATTTATTTATAACTGTTGAAGCCGTACTGTCTGGAATTGGTATTCCCACGAAATATTTAGTCAGGCAGTCTTGATTTGTCAAAATATATTTATTGCGTCCCTTCGTCACTGGCAATGGTCCACAAATATCCATAGCAATCTTATCATTGAAATTCCTAGGAATGTCTGTAATTATCATCAGCATTCTCGTAGGATGTCTATTGACCTTATTTTTCTGACATATTTGACATCTTTTTACATAAGCTTCGACGTCTCTTCTTAAAGTTTTCCAGAAGTAATTTTCTTTTATTCTATAATATGTTTTCTTTATTCCACCATGACCTCCAAGGAGACTATCATGATTTTCCTTCAATATTTTCTCGATATCTTCTTTCTTAGGTACTATTCTTTCTTTATCGTGTAGAAAAACCGTAGTATTTCCTTGGCAAAACACTTCCTTCCAGATTTTCTCAATTTCTTTCTTGGAAAATCCCGTTAATCGAGCACACTGATTGTGGTCGATGTGAAGTTCTCTGAATTCTTCAGCAACTGCTAAGTACATCAATTCATTAATTTTTTCTTTCAGTTCATTTTTTGATGTTTGTGAATTTGCCTCGACGATAACATGATATTCCCCATGATCTTCTTCAAGATAAACTTCTATTGTTTGTCCCCCATTATCTCGGACAAATGACACATCAACGCTGCCCTCGGGTATCGCTGAACTTGTCAAATATAACTGTTTTCCTAATTTAATAATTTCTTGTTCTTTCTCATTTTCTTCTTTTTCTCCAACATCTTCTGGGTAATGATCTTCTTGATGATGTTCTTCAGGTTGATTATTTTGTTCACTACCTTTTCCGCATTCTGTTTCCACTGTTCTTCGTTTTTTATTTATTTCTGAATCCATTTCTATTGGATTCCGTTTCCGTTTACCGGCTAGGGTTGCTGGTTCCTCGTCGCCGTCCGTAGGGTCGTCCTCTCGAGTACGTACCCTTTTCCTTGAACCTGGATCCAATATATTCTTTCTTCCTTTCTTGTTTGATCTACACTCTTCCGAATCTTCTTCTTCTGATGCTGAATCCAATGAAGTATCAGCATCCATTCCTCGAAATACAAAAATAGGGTTTCTCGATAATGCATCAGCATTAGTATTGAGTTTACCCTTTTTGTAGGATATTTCATAATCATATTCTTCTAAACTTATTCTTCATCTCATTAATCTTGAATGAGGGTTCTTGTGGTTCATTAACCAGACCAAAGGTCGATGGTCAGTAACAATTTTAAATTTTCTTCCGTATAAATATGGGTGAAAATGTTTTACACACCACACAATTGCTAGTTATTCTTGTTCAGTTGTTGAATAATTTTTCTCTGCTTTATTTAAAGCACGACTAGTGTATGCAACAGGATGTTCCTGATTGTTTTTTATTTGGGATAATATGCCACCAATGGCGATACCAGAAGCATCCGTTGTAAGAATGAATTCCTTAGTGAAATCCGGGTATGCCAATATTGGTTCTGAACACAATTCTTTCTTTAAAAGATTAAATGATTTTTCTTGATCTTGTCCCCAATAAAATTCTCTATCCTTCCGTAACAAATCAGTTAGGGCCTTCGCTTTCCTGCTATAATCTTTAATAAATTTTCTATAATATCCGGTCATTCCCAAAAATTGTCTTATTTGTTTAATATTTTTCGGAGTTGGAAATTCTAAAACACTTTTACATTTTTCCGGATTTGGTTTAACTCCATCTTCAGTAATGATGTGACCTAGATATTGCAATTCGGGTTTTAAATATTCACACTTATCAGGCTGAAGTTTCAAATTAGTTTCTCTTAATCGCTGGAACACAATTTTCAAATTTTCGTTATGTTCAACCAATGTTCTTCCGTACACAATGATATCATCGAGGTAAACGAAACATACTTTTCCAATAAGTCCCCTTAAAGCGTTATTTATCATTCGCTGGAATGTAGCTGGAGCATTCTTCAAGCCGAAAGGCATTTTCAAGTATTCAAAATGACCTTGGGGTGTGCTGAATGCCGTTTTTATACGATGCTTTGGATTTACCGCAATTTGGTGAAATCCACTTGCAAGATCAAAAGCAGAAAAGTACCTGAAATTTCCAAGTTGATCCAGAATTTCTTCAATGTTGGGAATCGGGTATGCATCCTGAATTGTTTTCTTATTTAGTTTTCTAAAATCCGTTACAACTCTCCATTTTATTTTATTTGATGCATCCCATTTTTTAGGTACAATCCATAATGGCGAGTTGTAAGGGGAACTTGAGTTTTGAATCACTCCCTTCTTCTTCATTTCTTCAACTTGTCGGGCAATCTCCTCTTGCTGGGTAGGTGGAAACCTATATTGTTTAACATTGATAGAAATCTCATCTGTTGTTTCTATCGTGTGTTCCGCCAAATTTGTAGTAGGTAAAGGGTCACCCGGTAAATAAAAAATATCCTGATACGAATCAATAATTTCCCAAATTTCCTCCTTCTCTTTAGCTTTAATAATGTGAGACAGTCGAGTATTTTCTTTTAATACCTGACCACGTTCAACTGAATATTCACATCGCAACTTGAGAATCTGTGATTGATCCCGATTAAAAATAATTGTTCTTTTCTTCGTAAGTATTATAGCATCTTCTTTTTCTAGAAACAGTCGACCTGCTATTCCATCTTCTTCTAACGGAAAATCATTCGGAACCACTAAGAAAATATGATCTATTTTATCAACTGTAATTTTACACTCTTGATTACAGATAACTGGGATATCATTAATTCCAGTAACTTCCGCGTTGATTTTTCTTACTGGTAACCCTAGTGTAAACTTTAATTTAATAACATTTACAGCTGCTCCTGTGTCTGCCAGGAATGAGTGACCTCGCCGTCCGACGGCGGTGTCGACTCTGAGCATGAAGCTTGCTCCTGGATTTCTTCTGTTTTTTGACATTGAGTATATTTTTATCTGATTTGGTGGAACGTTTAGCACCTGCCGTAATGGAAAATTTTGATATGATACCCGTCGTTTAAGAGGACAATCTTTTATATAATGTCCAAAACTCCCACAATTATGACAAGCATACTTGTTTTCCCGCGCTGGTCTCTGTGGAATTCCCTGACTTAATGGCCTCGCATTTTTGTTTTCCCGTGATTTGTTCGAAGCCTTGTAATTGTTGACAGGAGTCCTTTTATAAATAATTTGTGAAATCAATTCTTCTTTTTCTGTTTCTAATGCTAGATGTTGGGCTTCTCGAATCGTGGTTGGTTTGCCCGATTTTACAAATAACTTAATGCTAGCGCGAAGACCCCGTACGTATTGAGCGAGACCCTGTCTTTCTTCATTCTTTAAGATAAACATTCGGTTTTCCGCATCAAATTCTGAATTATTATTAAGCGCCCGTTTTACATTTAAATAGAAATCATTAAACCTTTTGTTGTAATCGAGAACACTTTGGTTATTTTGTTGACATTGACTTCGTTCCAATAAAGCGACATCATATGATTTATTTTCCCCAAAATTAATACGTAATATTTGAATCAAGTCCTCTAGTGATCGAATATCATTTCCGTCAATCACCTTTCTAGCATAACGAACTATTTTTTTTGAAATGACTAGTCGAATGAACAACACTCGCGACTCTTCCGGAACTTCATTAAAAATTGATTTAATTTCGAAAATAAAGGTTTCGACCGAAATATTATTACCGTCAAATTCTGTAATTACTTCTAAATGAGATTTCAAATCTTTCATTCTTAAAGAGTTTATATAACCTGATTCACTGGGAGCGTGTGTACTCTCACTTTCCCGCTTTTCATCTTTTTCTCTTGTCAAAATTTCCAACTGCGCACTTAAATTAATGTTCTGCTCTCGTAATAATTGCACCATCTTTCGTAATTCTTCATTTCCCTCCTTTTCTTCCTTGAGAGCTTAAGCTTCATTATTTAATAAATTATTTTGTTTTTGTAGTGAATCCATAATAGCTAGTAGTTCCTCTTGTGTTTTTGACATTTTGAAATACACTTCTGACAAGTTTATCGAATTTTCACTAGACTCTTCACTTTCGTCAGAATAAATTTTTATGTCGCGATAATTTACTAAATGGCCGTTCTGCATATGTAAATAACTTAATCTTACTTACATTAAGATGCCCGTTCTCATATTTCCAATTGTTTCTGATGCACTGACTCAAGATATCCTTTTTAGCTGCCACCAATTTTTATGTTATGCCCTGGGAGAAGGTTTAACTTTCTTTTAAAATAACTAACACAAGATTTTAATGTCTAAACTATAGTCACATTTAGTTGTTTATTTTGATAACGTAAAGTTGCACTTCAACTAGAAAACTAATTATTACCGTTAAATGCTAACTAAATTGTTGTTATTAATTCTGGAGTTAATTTTATAACATAAAATTAACGTAAGATACTTAATTACGATTCTTTAATTTATTCTCAAATAAATTCTGTAACTAGGAATCCTTAACGATTCGTAGTTTATTCTGTGAGTACCACTCTGTTACTGATTAAAAAGGTGTTAAAGAACATACACCGCAATCCTAAGTATCACTACGCCATGGGAACAAACAGGCAATAAGGTGTGTTGTGCTCAGCCACTAGCGTGTGAAGACCACCGTCAGCAATTTTGAAAGATAACGTTCAAAAAATAAGAAAAATCTACCAAACCCCCCTATTGTATCTAGTGACATAATTTGAAAAAGCTTTGTCGCTGGGCCCAAGTGTGACATTAGTCCATATTTCCTTTGCCCTCTTGTTTTATTCTCCAAACATATCCTGCAATTTTTACATATTTTTATTATATTTTTTGTCATATTTTTTGCTGTGTATCTCTTACTCATTCTTGCTGTCATTTGGCGTATACCAATATGGCACCATTCCTTGTGAATTTTTTCTATTAATTTTTTGCTTAATTTCTCTGATAAAATTATTTTATCCCCCTTTCTTGCGTGCTTATAAAATATCTTATTTTTCTCTATAAGTTTCCTTATATTTTGTTGAATATTTTTGTTTTTAGCTTGGTCCCTTTGAATTTCGTTTATCTCTATTAGATTCACAGTTCTTAGCGCTTCTTCTGTATCTTCCCCTGGTTCTAATACTGAGTTTCGACTTAGACAATCCGCTTCTATGTTGTCCTTTCCTGGAATATATTTTATTACAAAATCATACTGTGATAAGTAGTACGCTAAATCGCCTAGTTCTTCGTCTGTTCTTGCTTTAATATTCAAGTTTTCCAGTGGTTTGTGGTCTGAAAACACTGTGAATCTTTTCCCAATAAGCCATTGTTGCCAATATTTCACCGCTTCCTTTATCGCCAGACATTCCAAGTATATAGCCTTTCTCTTCTTTTGAGTTTCTGTTAATTTCTTTGAAAAATAAGTTATTGGCTTATCTTTTCCATTAGGTTGTGTTTGTTTAAGTATTGCTGCTATACCTTCTATTGATGCATCTGTGTATAGTTTTATTTCTAATTTTGGATCGAATATTTCTAATATTGGTTTTTTGCATAGTAGCTTTTTTATTTCCTGGAATGATTTTTCACAATCTTCTGTCCATATAAACTTTTCATTTTTTCTCAATAATTTGTGGAGTGGATCTAGTATTATGGCACTTTTCGGAATATATTCATGGTAAAAGTTTATTTTTCCTAAAAATTGTCTTATGTTCTTTTGAGTTTTTGGTTGTGGAAAATTTTCTATTGATTTTAGGTTGTCTTTGATTGGCCGGACTGTATTATTTTCTATTATGTGTCCCAGGTATTTAGCAGAGTTAGAAGCGAATGTACATTTTTTAAATTTCAATCGAAATCCTTCTTTTAGTATCGCACTTAACACTTGTTCTAAGTGTTCTATGTGCTTTTCAAAGGTTGGTGAAAAAATAAGTATATCATCTATGTAATTTTCCGAAAAATCTTTTAAATTATTTTTTCTTAAGATATTGCTTAGTATCCTTTGGAATATCGCTGGTGCTGTTTTTAAGCCGAATGGGAGGCAGGTCCATTGGTAATGTCCATCTTGTGTTACAAAACCGGTTTTTGTTCTATCTTCTATTCTAAGGGGAATTGACCAAAAGGCAGAATTTATGTCTAGTGTGGAGAAAAATTTGCAGTCCCTTGTTTTTACTATTAAATCTTCAATTATTGGAAAAGGTTGTGCTTGTGGTACAATTAGTTTATTTAAGTCTCTAAAGTCTATGCACAGTCTTGATTTTTTATTTTCTTCTTTTTTAAATGCTAGAGTGACAGGTGCTGCAAAAGGGCTATATGATTCCTCTATTAGTTTCTTTCCCAGTAATTTTGCTATTTGCTGCTCTATTTCTTTTTTATCTTCTATTGTACATCTGTATGGTCTTTTACTACAATATTTTTCTTCTATCAAATCTATTCTTGCCTCATAATCTTTAACTGTCCCAATGTCATACTTATCTTTTGCGAACACCGCATTATACTTCTGTATTACTTCTTCTATCTTATTTCTTTGGTTTTTCTTCAGGTGTTCTAATTTTATATCGCATTCTCCTTGTATGACATGTTCGTTGAAATTTACTTTGGCTTCTTTATTATTCTCAGTCTGATATCCTATATCCAGGACTCTATCTATCTTTTCATTTATTTCTCTTTCTTTTAAATTTGTCCTTTGTGATATTTTTAGGTTTTCATCCTGAGAGAGTCTAAATATTTTTATCATATCTAGTCCTATGATAAAATCTTCAAAATTATCTTTTTCTATTATGAATACATCTATTTCTTTTTTCAATTCAAAAATTTTTATCTTTATTGTTATTAAACCTTTCGTTTGTGTCACACCATTGACTGTTTTTAGAAATGTTTTATTCATATCTTTCCCTTTATTTCTAATTTTTATCCATTTTGAATTTATTAAAGAGACTTGTGATCCAGGATCGTAAGTCCCTTCTATTTCTAAAGTATTTTCTATTAACATTTTTTGTTTAATCAATGGTGTGATTATCAGTTTTTTTGTTCTGTGTTTAAATTTACTTCTATTATTGAGTTGTTTTTTACCTTTGGATACTTACCTTTTCTTTTTCACCTTCATTTATTTTGTACCAACATTTGTCTTCGGGATGATATCTGATGCCTTTATTTATTTTCTCGCATATATTGCATGGTTTCTTTTCCTTTTTTTCCTTTATCCAGTTTCTTTTATTTTCCCTTGTTCCTGCATTTGTCCTCATTACCATGCTTTCTAATTTTCGTATTTCTTTAAAAAGAGAAATTCTGTCTGTTATTTTATCTTTCTCTATCCCTTCTCTTATATCTTCAGGCATTCCTACCGCTATTAATGCGGTTTTTGTTTTCATGTCGATTTCCCTATCTGCATCTAACAATAACTTTTCTTTCCGTATTGCATATTCTAGTAATGATCCTTCTCTGTATCTGTATGCTACAGCGTATGCCCATCTGTTCCAACCTTGATCTTCAAAGGTTTGTATAAATTTATCTCTCCATCCTTCCCAATCTCTTTCTCCAAGTTCTGCGTTAGTTGAAAGATACCAATCCTGGCCTGATTTGTCTAGGAATAGTCTTTCAAACTTGCAAACACGCTTGTTTTCCTTAATTCGGTATGCTGACTTACATTCTGATATTCCTCAGGTAGAACATATATTTCCCCATTTTCTGTCTTAATTGTAGTTATAATCATAATGTTTGTTTTTGATTCTGTTGGAGAAGGTATCACCTGAAATTCGAACTGTAGTTTTTCCATTTTCTTTTTGTTCTATAGAAATTGTCGTTTTATAAGACCAGAATAGGAGTGGTTCAAACAAAACGGTCAAGAATAGCACAGAGTGTTGTTCTGAAACGAATTTATTTCTATGTCAACCTTATTTCCTATATACAATATTTACAAAATGAACAATATAATATTACCTGAAACGAAAAACGACAATTATATCTATTCTTCACTTTTATCACTCACTTTCTTAGTCTATTAAATCTATCTATCCTTTTTAAATATCTAATCTGATTTGTATATGTAACGTCTTTTCTCTCTTATTTATATCCCATCTGATCCATATACGTTACATCTTTGCTTTGTCTCTTTTGTTTGTGTATCCAATTAGGTTTATACACATAACGTCTTTCCTACTACTTTCCTACTTATGAAAGCGCGCGTAATCACAAAGGAAGAAAGTACACTTTCTTTACATATATATATATATATATTTATAAATTTATTATATTTTGACATGTAAATTTTACTATATTAATTTATATTTAGATATATTTATATAAAAATGTATAATATAAATTTTTATTAAAATATAGCAATAGGCCTTACAGTAACTATTTACTTTATCCATATATTCATACTAAATAGAAGATTTGTAGGATATTTGTTAATTATTTAATGCTATATAATAATATATTATAAGATATTCATTTTTTTTTTAATTTTAAGATTTCTTATATATTGTTTTCTATCTGAATATTATTTCAATCCAATAGAATATAAATTTAAAATTACTAAATTAATATTATTTAATATAAATATTTAAATATGTATTTTAAATTATATATTATATTATAAATAAAATATAATTATAGATATATTTATGTTTTAATATTATTCTTAAAATTGTTTTTATATTAATAAAATTATATTTTTAATATTAGCATTAATATTTATTATATATATATATATATATGTGGGATTCCCCTTCTCCTGTTAGTCTTCCTAAAGGATATCTAACGAGTAAAAAGGAAAGAATTCCGCGGTGTTATTAATAGGTTGATGTAGAAAGAAAAACCTCTCTTCACGGATATGCAATATATTTAATATAAAGAAGTAAAAATACAGTGATGGTAAAACGCCTTCTTTGCTCGGCTACTAAACGATGACTGCCTCTTGGTTTCCCTTCTTTAATCTACTTCTTTGTGCGACGCTCTCACTATCACTATTCAACTATTTATTTTACATTGTTTATCTTCGGCTTGATTATACCCGATACTCTCTGGCCCACTCATGCTTAAGTGTTCTCACTCACATTCTCGCACCCCACACTCGGCCATTCTGCTATTTCTTCGGTCCCCGAAGAAAACCCTTCGAACGGTTTCATATAATCTGCCGCCGTTGTGGTTATTTTTGGTCCTTCACCTTCACCTACACGAATCACCTCATATCTATTTTTTCCTTTACATCTAGATATTTTGTACGGTCCTAAAATTTCTTTTGTATTTTTAATCCTGCACCAAATTGCGTACGTTTTATCGCTACTAAATCGCCTTCATTATATACAGTCGCTTTCTTACATTTACGATTATAATTACGCCGATTCTCTTCTTGAACTTGTAACAAACTTTCTTTAGCTGCTTGTCTTAATTCTAAACGTTCGTCTGCAAACTGCGCTATTGCTTCCTTCTCTATTAATGTTAAAACTGTCAAATCTTCTCGTTGTTTCATTTTCGTACCGAACATTACCTCGAAAGGTGACCTATCTATGCTACGCTGATGAGTGCTATTAATCGCTCTCTGAACTTTATCTACATGTTTATACCATTTATCTGGCGCATCTATTGATAATTTAGTCAATACCGAGATAATAATGCGATTGACCCTTTCGACTTGACCGTTTCCTCTTGGTATACCGGTGGTAGTTAAAATATGTCCAATGTTTTCTGCCATACAATACTCTTTAAAATCTACTGATGTGAATGCTGTCCCTCTGTCTGTTACTATACGCGTCGGGTTACCGAACGTCCTCTGTTGTATCGTCAATTTGTCTATCGTCTCTCGTGAAGTCGTCGACTTAGTCGGATATAACCAAACAAATTTAGAAAATCCATCTACGATAACCAGAATATGTTTATACGTCTTGTTCGTCGCCGTCATTGGTCCTAAGTGGTCAATATGATAAGTTTCAAGTGGTCTATCCCCCTTCGGTATCGGTTCTAACAAACCTTCTTTCTTTCCCTGCTTACGCTCTGCTAATATACACGGTATGCAACAACTAACTATTTTTTCTATCTTTTCATTTAAGTTTGGTACATAAAATTCCTCTTTCACTCTTTCAGCCACTTTACGTACAGAAAAATGTCCATTCTCGTGAATCTTTTTAATTACATTAACCTGCATGCTCGTAGGTAACACTATTACCTTTTTGCCGCTTACATTTTTCATTAGAACATTATTTTCCAAAAAATAGTCTTCGTATGGTTCTTTTTCGACTATTTGACGTATAACACGTAACCTTTCCTCCTCTTCCTGTTTCTTTCTAATATTCTGTAAAAGCGTGTCTTCGATACATCTAACTGGAAAACGACTAAGCGCGTCTACATGTTTCAATCTTTCTCCCGCACGGTGTTCAACTTCATAATCGAATTCTTCTAGTGACAATGCCCACCTGGCCACTTTAGGCGCTAAATCCTGTTTTTTAAGTGTCTTTTAAAACGCCTGACAATCGGTAACTAATTTGAATTTAATCCCTAACAAATAAACTCGAAACTTCTGAACTGCCTTAATTATCGCCAAAATTTCCAACTCGTATGAGTGGTATTTTCGCTCGGCTTCTGATGTTTTACGACTCATGTAATAAACTGGATGAAAATCGTTTTCATTGCTGTACCTTTGCAATAATACGGCACCTAATCCATCTATACTTGCATCTGTATGTAACTCCGTTATCGCTTCGGGATCGTAAATACGGAGTACCGGTTCTTTAGATAATAGATATTTTAACTGTGAAAATGATCTTCTTTCGTCTGTATCGAAAATGAATGCCCTATTCGACTTTAACAAATCTGATAATGACCTTGCTATCTTTGCATAATCTTTAATGAATTTACGGAAATATCCTGTTAATCCTAAAAAACTCTGCACCTGCTTTTTATTTCTTGGTTCCGGAAAATGTTGTACTGCCTTTATCTTCGCTGGTGATGGGCGGATATTCCCATCCTGTATTATGTGACCTAAAAATTCGATTGTCTCCTGAAGGAATTTGCATTTCTTCCAATTTATAATTAATCCACTTCGCGCTGCAACTTTCAATGTTTCTTCTAACCTTTCATACGCCTCCTCGTTATCAACACCTGGGATAATAAGATCATCCATATACGTTATCACTACTTTTCTTCTTACTAAATCGCCAAAGACCTCATCAACAAATCTTAGAAAACTAGTAGGGCTATTGCATAATCCAAAAGGTGTTTTAAGGAATTCAAATTGACCGTCTTGAGTAACAAATGAAGTGAACTTACAACTATCTTCCGCGATTCTAACATGAAAAAATCCATTCTTAAGATCAATTATCGAGAACACCTTCGCCCGTGTCAACGCATCGATACAATCCTCGATTAATGGCATTGGAAATCGATCCCTTATTATCTTTGCATTTAATCTACGAAAATCAACACAAACTCTATACGTTCCGTCTTTCTTTGGTACTACCACTACCGGACTACTATATTCGCTCGTACTTGGTCGAGTTATCCCTTCGTTTAACCACTCATCTATCTGCTGTGCTACTATATTCTTTTCTTTCGGAGCTAATCTCCTCGGCTTGGAACAAATTGGAATACTATCTGTTAATATTATCTTAGTCTCCGTTCGGGCGTCTATTCTAGCATTCGGTTCATAATTCTGTATTAATTTCTCTACACGCGTCTTATACGGCATCTTTACCTCGATTTCATTCGTATCTACATAACTTATTCTCATCATTGCACTAATACTCTCGACTTCCTTGTCTGCGCTCTTATTGTCTGTACATGTTGCATTCTCACTCTTATCGCAGCTACCATATTCGCTTGGCTTAATCGATTCATTCTTAGTCGTATCGCTAGATCTTTCGTCTGATCGTTGTATTTTTATCCGCCCTTTATTTATACGAACGTCCAACTCTCTTAATAGTTCTTTTCCTAAAAGAACTTCGTCACGCATATCTGAAGGACCCACTACAAATACATCCGTCGCATACTTATCGCCTTCGATATCGATATTTGCTTCAAATTTCCCTATCGGCTTGGTTATCGCGTTACCTAATCCTGTAAATCGTCGAGCGGTTTCACATAACGCTGGTTTCCCTATCTTATTATATATCTCTGAATTGATTAAGTTTACTTCGCTTCCTGTATCTAATAACGCATATACAAATAAACCATTTATTTTAATCGCAATTCTATCCGTAAAAGTGTGGAGACAATTGACGCTCGTTACATTTTCCGCTGGTTGACTCGACTTATTACAATAAGGTGCTATGTGTCCGAAGTCATTACATTTAAAACATTTGCGTCCCTTGTTTCTATCTGGGCATGCACGAAACCTATGTTCTATCGAGCCACATCCGTAACAACCATCTCTTTTTACTGTTGGTGACGAATTAACGCGCGCCGTTGCCACGTTTCTTTGTCCCCCCTTTCTATCTCGCATCCCTTGTCCAATACCTTCTTTTATTTTCTCGAATATTTCGATATTGCTTTTTAGCTCTGTGAGCGTTCGTGACCCATACAAAACCGCCTTATCGCGACGATCGCCTTGTAAACCGTTTGCTATATATTGTATAAGAGCTATTTCATCGACATTGCCTTGATTCGCGATTTCTCGCATACTGTAAATGTACTTACGACTACTTTCGTTTGGTTGTTGCCTGCGCCTAAATAATTGCGAATGAATCGTTGCCTGATTTACCTCGGTTTTAAATTCTTTAATTAAACTACGCTTTAAACTGTTCCATGACTTAATTTCTTTTTCGAAGGTGATGAATTGCCTTGCCGATCCCTTCAGCATACGCTTTCCGTACACAAACTTTTGCAACTCGTTCCAACCCAATACTGCACTGGTATCTTCAAAGTCGTTGATCCACTGATCTACTGGTAGCATATCGTCTCCGCTGAAGTATGATAGGCTGTCTTCTACATCCCTTATGGTGAACGAAGCTAATCGCTGCGTAGTGGCCTCAACCGCTCTTCTGTTGTTTTGTGAATATCTATGCGATCCTTCTTCTCGTTCGCTCTCGAATTCGGATTCTTCTTCCTCGTCTTCACTTTCTTTAATCCCCATCGCGTCTTTTAAGCGATCTCTAAGCGTCTGTTTGTTACCCACTGTAGATAATCCTAATTTCTTTACTGCATTCTTTAACTCTATCAACTTCATTGAATCAATCTGTTCACTTGTGTAATTAATTATTTCTTCTTCCTCCTCTTCTTCAGCTACTTTATTTTTACCTTTGCCTTTCTGTTCCGGCTTTCGTCTTCCTCGTGATGTGCCTTCGACGATCGTTTCGTCCAACTCTTCACATCCACTCTCTTCTTCTCTCTCCTTTGTTTCATATGTTACCTTAACTTGAGCCATCGTTCTAGCCTCTTTACTTACTTTTAACACTTACTACCGTCTTACTATCTTACTGTTACACCAACACTACCGATTACTATGCAACTTTTAATCTAGCATTCACGCGTTGTCCACTTTTACGCGCAACGCCCTTCTTCAACTTTTCAATCGGATTCACACTGTTGGTAACCGTAACACAACTTTACAACTTAAAACAGCTTTACACGACTTGATATTGCAATCGTGAGACCTATTTTCTTTCTATAATCCCGGCTGCGAGCCCCCAAATGTGGGATTCCCCTTCTCCTGTTAGTCTTCCTAAAGGATATCTTACGAGTAAAAAGGAAAGAATTCCGCGGTGTTATTAATAGGTTGATGTAGAAAGAAAAACCTCTCTTCACGGATATGCAATATATTTAATATAAAGAAGTAAAAATACAGTGATGGTAAAACGCCTTCTTTGCTCGGCTACTAAACGATGACTGCCTCTTGGTTTCCCTTCTTTAATCTACTTCTTTGTGCGACGCTCTCACTATCGCTATTTAACTATTTATTTTACATTGTTTATCTTCGGCTTGATTATACCCGATACTCTCTGGCCCACTCATGCTTAAGAGTTCGTAAGATGGCGTGAGTGCGTGAAGACGCTACTCTTCCCGCTCTGTAGGTTAGAAACCGTTTTTCTTTCTGTTCGTTTATCCTTATCGGAATTAGTGCAAATAAAGTGCAATTTTTTTTTAAAGTCTGATACCCAAACTTCATCGGCAACATTAAACATGCCACATAACAATCAACAACAAGCAGAATTCTACCAATTAAATTCTTCACAAATCAACCCAACTCATCATGAGGTTATGGATACACACTTTGACCAACAGCACAGTCTTACTCCCCTTCAGAACCAGTTGCTATCACATCAAGATAACATGGCCGGATCGGGTGTACAAAATATTTCACAACAACCCTACCACCAACATAACCTTTACCTTCAACCTGGCACCTCGCAGGTCAGCTCAGTACAAAAGCAGCAGCTTAACGGACCTGAACCAGCACCAAATAACAACCGTGCAAATGAGTGGACACTAGTCAATAATAAAAAAAGACCTTGGCACACCAGCGACAGTGATACAGCCCCAACAAATGTTGTGAAAAGGAGCTATTGGCTAAGTACCTCTGTTGAAACTTCAAATAGATTTCAACTCCTCAACACAGTAAACGATAGTAGTAGTAGTCATAATAATAATAATAATAATAATAATAATATTAATAATAATAAAAATAATAATAATAATAATACTGCCCCTATCAATCAAAACCCAGAAAGACATGAAAAATCACAAGACCGTCAAGACAAACCTCCACCCATATTTATAAGTGGAGTAGAATATATATCTCCGCTTAGAGAACTACTAAATCATATTGCCAAAGACGAGTACTCTTTAAAAACCCTAACAAATAAGGAAATCAAAGTACAACCATACAACTCCATAAGCTACACTAAAATAGCAAAGGAACTAGAAGCAAAAGATACCCAATTTTACACTTTTCAATACAAAAGCCAAAGAAACTTCAAGGTGGTGTTGAGAGGACTCCATCCCTCTAGTAACCTGGACGAAATAAAATCTGAAATTGAAGCGAGTGGTCATAAAGTCGTTAGAATTACCAATATACGCAACAACAGGACGAGGGGTCCAACACCACTATTTTTTGTAGAGCTCAAACCACAAGAAAATAACAAACTTATATATGATTTGAAACAGTTACTACAAACCATTATCTCTGTAGAACAACCCTACAAAAAAAAGGATATACCACAATGTACAAGATGCCAGGCGCATGGACACACCAAAAATTATTGCACGCGTATTCCCCATTGTGTTAAGTGTGCAGGAAAGCATCTGACAGAGCAATGCAATTGGAAAGATAGAAGCAACCAAGTGAAGTGCTGCAATTGTGGTGGAAATCATCCAGCTAGCTATAAAGGATGTGTAATAAGAAAACAACTAATTAACAAAATGTTCCTTAAATTAAGAGAACGTATAACTCACTCCACATATACCAGATCCAGCGAGGTACAACCAGGCAAAACCTATGCACAAGCATCAAGCAACAACCACCATGTAACATATCACTCTCAACAAGATACACCAACTACCTCAAATGAATCCTCACATAAGATGGAAAACATGATGATGCAGTTAATGACAAGCATGAACACAATGATAAACCTTCTAAATACAGTCATATCGAAATTAAGATAATGGCTAACATATCTTACAAAATTGGAATCTGGAATGCTAATGGACTGGTAAGCAAAAGCCAGGAATTACACACTTTCCTAATAGACAATGACATTGATATAATGCTAATATCAGAGACCCACTTCACAGATAAATCTTATCTTAAACTTTATAAATACACGCTGTACAGTACTCAACACCCTAGTGGTGGTGCACATGGAGGAACAGCCATAGCTATCAAATCTAAAATAAGGCACCATGAAATTGAAAAATCCAATCTCGAGTACATTCAGGCAACCAGCGTTGTTGTGGAAGACTGGCAGGGTATCCTAACAATATCAGCAATTTATTGTCCTCCTAAACATGCAATTAAGGAAGACGATTTTACAAAATTCTTTAACACTCTAGGCTCAAGATTCATAGCTGCGGGTGACTACAATGCTAAACATCCATGGTGGGGTTCTCGAATTTCAACTCCCACCCCAAGAGGAAAACAATTATATCAAGCCATCCAGAAAAACAAACTATATGTACTATCAACAGGAGAACCAACCTATTGGCCCACAGATCCACATAAAATACCAGACTTGTTAGATTTCTGTGTTGTTAAAGGAATAAGCCAACATTATCTAGATATTAAATCGAGTCTAGATTTGTCCTCTGACCATACTCCCCTTATAGTAAATGTTAGCTCCAGCGTTATTGTAAAAAATGCACCTCCTACATTACACACCAGGAAAACAAATTGGGACATATATAGATGCCTACTAAATGAAAAAAGTTAGCTGCAACATACCTCTGAAAACAGAAGAACAACTGGAGGCCGCCATTGAACACTTTACAGTCAGTATACAGGAGGCAGCATGGGAAGCAACACCTACAATTTCCAACAAAGAGACACCACTAGAAACCTCTGATTCTATTAAAAAGCTCATTGTTGAGAAAAGAAAACTGAGAAAACAGTGGCAACAGTCCAGAAATCCCGTTAATAAAACCAGACTTAACAGAGCTACAAGAAGACTGAAGAAATTGCTCCTGGAAGAAAGAGAATTAACTATCCAAAACTATGTTCAAAAATTAGCTCCAACTAAAGAAACAGACTATTCTCTCTGGAAAGCCACGAAGAAAATAAAAAATCCTCAAATCAGTGTACCACCCATCAAAATCGATAATAACAAATGGGCAAGGAGTGATGCGGAAAAGGCAGCGGCTTTTGCAAACCATCTCAAAGAAGTCTTTCAACCCTTTCCACAAGAGGTATCGGCCGAAGAAGAAGAGGAAGTACATACGTATCTGTATGCAACAGGAGATTTGTCTAGCCCCCATAAACCGTTTAGAGCAAGCGAAATCAGTCTGGTAATACACAAAGAAATCAGTATTAAGAAGGCTCCGGGTATTGATCTGATTACTGGCAAACTACTGCGTGAACTACCTGATAGATGCATAAGATTTCTTACAATAATATTTAATGCTATTCTTCGTCTCAACTACTTTCCTATACAATGGAAAATAGCACAAATTATCCTAATACAAAAACCAGGTAAAGACCCTCAACATGTTACCTCATATAGGCCTATTAGTTTGCTCTCACATTTATCGAAAGTACTAGAAAAGCTACTTGTCAAAAGAATTAATGCACATTTAGCTGTGAATCAGCTCATACCTGCACACCAATTTGGGTTCAGGAATAAGCACGCTACGATAGAGCAGGTACACAGACTAGTCCGTCAAATAAGCTTAAGTCTTGAGGAAAAAAAGTATTGCTCGGCTGTCTTTCTGGATGTCACTCAAGCCTTTGATAAAGTATGGCACCCAGGCTTATTATACAAACTTAAAAAAACACTACCCTTCTGTATGTTCCAATTATTAAAGTCATATCTTGATAATAGATACTTTATTGTTAAACAAAATGATACATTTAGCAAACTACATCCTATCAGGTCAGGCGTCCCACAAGGAAGTGTCCTTGAACCAGTTTTATATACGTTATATACGGCAGATCTACCAACGACTGAACAAACAACCACCGCTACTTATGCAGATGACACTGCAATCATGGCTTCTCACTCCAACCCAACACTAGCTTCAAACCTGGTTCAAGAAAATTTGTACGGTATACAATTATGGCTAAAAAAATGGAGAATTCGTATTAATGAAACGAAATCGGTGCACATTACTTTCACACTCAGAAAACAAACATGTGCTCCAGTATCAATTAATAGCATACAAATTCCCCAATCAGATTCAGTGAAATATCTAGGAATGCACTTAGACAGTAAATTAAACTGGAAACACCACATCTGGCAAAAGAGGAAGCAACTTGGCTTACAACTTAGGAAACACTACTGGCTATTAGGTCCAAACTCCAAACTTTCTCTCAATAGTAAGGTTATAATATACAAAAGTATTTTGAAACCCATCTGGACCTATGGTATCCAACTCTGGGGCTCATCTGCCAACTCTAATATTGAAATCCTTGAAAGATTCCAATCAAAGACACTTCGCATTATAACAAACTCTCCATGGTATGTCACTAACAAAAACATCTCTAAGGATCTTGAAATACCTTCTGTCAAGTCAGTTGTTAAAAACTCTACTACTAAGTACTCTGAAAAACTCCAATTCCACCCTAATACCTTAGCTAATGAACTGCTTAACGAAGTTCACGATTTACGCCGCTTAAAAAGATTCAAACCGATAGACAATATAGCTAGATTTTAAGTATATTTCAAGTAGTCTGAGTTAAGGTTAAATATATAATATTATATTTTTGTTACATTAAGATATACGTCATACATGTGATATTAATATTAAGAAGGTATTAGCTATTGAGCGAAATACCTGCATGTTATTCTTGTACTATTCTATTTTTACCAACAAATTTGCTTATTGTTACTTTGTAATAGATTGCAAATAAACTCTCATATATAAAAAAAAAAAAAAAAAAAAAAAACTCATGCTTAAGTGTTCTCACTCACATTCTCGCACCCCACATATATATATATATATATATATATATATATATATATAATTTTATTTATATTAAAATTTTATAATAATCAATTGTAAACATATTAATCTCTAAAATTAGGGTATTTTAATTAACTTTTATTGCACTAATGAATTCTATAAAAAATTAAAATTTGATTGAAAACTGAGTATACCTAGTGATTAGGCAATTTCCATTTTTTTTTACATCGATAACTCCAACGAGTGTCTAAACAGTAAACTTTGATTCAAATTAAAAAATTTTAATTAAAATTTTAATAAAGTGTTGTGTAGTGTGCGTGAGAACACAGGTGATATCATAACGGTCGATATAAGACAGTGTGAATAAATATGATGTAATGAACAAAAAGAAATATGGACGTTAGAATTAAGTGTAAAGAAGTATATTGAAATTAACGGTTAAAATAAAGATGTTGAAATAAAAAGTCAGAAAACTTAACAATTAAAATATTAGGTTAGACTTGAATATCATGCGTCAAGCTCGTAGTTCAATTTTATGTCAAACGTAGATATACCATATTAATATATATTTTTTTAAATTAAAAAAAAAGAAAAGAAACAATTCAATTTATAAAGTATGAGGAAGTAATCATCTATTTTAAAATACATTATTGATTCTAACGTTTATAACATCTATTATGTATTAAATAAAGGATACATAATATGATTTATTAGGTATGACAATAAACTAAAATAAAATTGTAATAAATTTATAATATAAAATAAAACATAACATATCAAGAGTAAATCGACCTAGTATGACTCACATTTATCTTATTTTCAATTTGATAAAAAAGAAGAAAAAACATAGGAAACGTTTTCTCGTTATTTTAAATGTAGAAAAATAATGAATCTCTGATTAGTAAAGAAAATAATGAGACTTAGGAATAAACAGAAGATGAAGCAGTGTGTTTCGTACTCTTATGTGAAAAAATGTGTAACTAAACCAGAAGAAAAAGACGTAGATAACAACAGAGAATAATCGCTATTGGAAGTAAGCATATAGATTATTTTTAGAATAAGACAATTTTCTTAAAAGTATAGCAACAGGAAATGTTGTTCTTTCCTTTGTCCTATTCTGATAGTGTGGGTACAAATCATGAAAAAGTAAGTGTACAGTGTGTGTGTGTGTGTGCACGTTTGTGGCGTAACCGAAACAAAGCAACATAAAATGCATTGTTATCTGCGATGGAAGGGAGTAGAGATTTTTAAAGAAAGTAAAAGATTAATAAGAAAACGACGAAAAAAAAGTGATAATAAATAATAGAGAAAATAGGAAATTAGTTAGGATTTGATAATGTTAACATATCGGGTTTATATCTCGTTTTTCAAGTTTCTTTGCCTGTGGGATCGATTATTTAAGGAATTAAATACAAATTGTTTTATTACGCTACCAGGATTCTCCTAACAAATGATTAGTGAAAAAACAATAACGACATTCCGAGAGCGTAAAAATAAGTCGGACATCAGAGTTATTATTAATCGATAGCTTTACATCATATCTTAGAAAATGATTTATTGTTGTACAGTATTTTGTCATTTCAAAAATTACGTAACATCTTTTTTAAAATCAATTGTATTTTTGGTCTTTTAATGATAATTTAAATTAAGAATTGTGGGAGTAGGAGCGTCTGTTGTATGTGTGTGTGCGTGTGCGGCGTAAAGACGCTTCAGGGATACGTTGCCTGGCAGCATAAACAGGGGCAAGTTCGTGGCGTTTTGAGTCGTAGCCATGGGTGAGCGTTCTCTGGCAGCGCAAACTGAGACAAACTGGTTGCCTGGCGAGATGTTGCCACGGGAGTATCGCCTAGCAGCCAAAACAAGGGGGCTTTAATATATAAAGGGGGAAGAGAGTGTTCCCGGAAAAGTAGTTTAGTGCGTTCCTTTACTTCTGGTGTGTTTTTCTTGTTAACGTTTTGTTTTGTGTTCATTAAAGAGTTTTTCCTCAATCTTCTGTGTGGTACCGGTTTTCTCGGGGAAATCGGATATCCTTAGCTGGATACATAATAAGTGTTTTCCCTACAGAATTATTTCAGGAAATAGGCAATAATTGCTAAATAGTAGTAAAATGACGCGCATAAAACTGAAGAAAATATAAGTCGAAGTAAATTATTATTTAAAGATTTGTCGAATGCACTAAATAATGATTTAAATGAAAATGCGTTAGTGATAATAGCGAAACTCTTGAATTAAGTAAATGTTATTAGACCTAAAAGAGCATCCAAAAATATGCGGACCATGAAATAACTCAAAGCTGTAGGCAATGTGTTAAAAATTAAAGTACAATTCTTACCCCGTTTTTGAAGTGATTCGCGGATTGGGTTCTCCGGAACACACACTTTTAATTATCAATAATAAGATAATACTGGTAACGTAGAACATCTCGTAGAACAAGTTTTATTACATTATTTTCAGAAGTTCTAAAAATTAATTGTTGAGACGTAATATATAATTTTCCTTGTTTTGAAAAAAAAATATTATATGAAAAACGATAATGGAAAAAAAAAATAGACGCTTTTTATATTTATTTCAAATTGGATAAAATTAGACGAACGTTTGTTAACAACTAAATAAATAATGTTAAGTCAGTAATTAATTAAATAGTAGAACAGTAGTATTATATAATAAAATACTACTGTATATGAAAGTAACGAACGACTCACGCGTATTCCTGAAAATTCTATTTTTACAAACAATCTATAAAGTGCAATTTACTCTTGTCTTTTAATAACTAAATACTGAAACTATCAACAATAAAACATTTTAATTTCTACTTCTACTAAATTAGCTAATATTTGAATATTGATAAAATTCCTCGCAAAAGAAAAATAAATACCTAATATTACAGGTATTAACACTATAAAAATAAAATATATAATTCATATATCATTATATTTATTATTAAATTTAAACATATAAATGTACTATCAATAATAAAATATATTTCTACTTTTACTTCTATATAATCAGCTAAATTGATAACATTTCTCGCACAAAAGAAATAAATATTTATTCAATATTTAAAAAAAATGCGTAATTATAATTGTTTGGGATTTAATCTGCCCAATCAGAACTCGCGACAGTTGTCGCTCAATGCAGACTCGCCATAACTCATCCCGGCGGTTGAAGAATCATCTTGACGCCGGCTTGTCAGTCAGTCATCTCTTTGTCATCGCATATACAACACGTGTCTTCTCATATTGTTCTCAACAACTCGTTCCAACCGCACGCGTTTTCTCAACTTTGCATGCGTCTTCTCAAAAACTACAAGTTCGATGGGATTAATATAATCTTCATCGTCCGGTTCATAACTGATTAATATATTCAGGCCGTTTCTAGTCCACTCATTGTGATATTCTATGTGTAAAGTTCGGAACGTGGTCCGCTCAACGGCTACTCATTTTGAATCCCAACCGACACGCGGTGTACTCGTGCGAATTTTAATAAATCTGACCACTCACAGCAAATGCTCGGCGTTCTTCTCATTTAGACCACTTAATTCCTCAACAATAATAGTATTTATATTATAAAAATAAATTATTAATTATAATTCAATTCATTATCAGTATTTTTGACTGATAGCTACTTATTGTTCAAGATATGAAAGTCTTAACCAAAAAATAATATAAAGAATTGTAACGATAAAAGAATTTTAGGAATAAACAGAAAGCAGTGTTTTGTGCCGTATGTGGATTATGTATATAAAAGCAAAAGAAATTTAAAGACGTAGAATACAAACGCTATTGGAAGTGCGAAAATATAGATATATTTAGAATAAGATAATTTTCTTGGAAGTAAAGCTGCAAAAAATGTTATTCTTTCTTTTGTTCGTGTGTATAGTATAAGAAATGAGTATATGTATGTATGTGATACGTGTGTGTATGCATGATGTATGTGGTACGTTTGTGTGCGCGTACTTATTTCCTAACCAAAATCAAAACAAAGTCATCATCAAATTGATTTTATCTGCTACGAAAGGAAGTAAGGATCTCAAAGAAAGAAAAAGTTAAGGAAAAAGATGAGAATAAATTACAATAGACGATAGAGTGAATAAAGAAGAGGTCGTTAAAATAAATAATAAAAAAAAAAAAAAAGAAATAAAATAATTAAATAATACAATATTGTGTGTATATATCGTTTTCAGATTTTTTTGGGTTGAATAGATAGAACTAAGGAATTATGATTAAATTCGCTTGTTACGTTACCAAGGTAACGGAGTCACGCGTATTCTGCTAACAAATGATTACCGAAAAAAAATTAATGTCTACAGAGTCCGAGAACGTAAAAATCAATTGTTATTCACATTATCAATTATTGTACACATATACGTAATAAAAGAGTATTTTTTCAGTTTGAATTACGCGCGCTTTTAAAAGTAAGAAGGTTTGGGAATTTCTTTCCCTCGGTTACTAGGCGCGTTAAGGTGCGTTCACACCAACGCGAGGAACGGGCCGCGGAGAAAGGAATGGGCCAATGAGACTCCGTGTGGAGGAAAGAAATTTCCGATTATACTTTTGATCCCGTGGGACGATATTTTATTTATCTGCGTGGTGTGTTACGTGCTTACGTACAAAGGTTACACAGAAAAAATGTTTGGTTATACACAAAAGCGCGATGAGAAGAATGCGACCGGACGGTTCGACGGACGAAATAGAAGTGATGATATTTTCCTGCGTGTGCACCGCCACGGCGATCCAGGCATCCGGAAGTAGAGAGAGCAACGGTCGCAGTGGTCACTCTTCCGCTCTGACCAATCAAAGGCGTGGTCAGGCCAATCAGATGCCCCTGCGGAACCGCGATACGAGGTGCTTGCGTAAGTTAGTGCTGGCGGCCGAGAGGTGTCAGCACTTTTCCTGCGCGCGCTGCTACAGCTGCGCGCTGTTGGCCGAGAGGTGTCGGCACTGCGCTGGTGCGAGACGCCACAAAGGTTATAAAAAAGACGTTACGTGTACAGACTAAACTGAATATATAAATAAGAGAGACAAAGGAAAGAAAAGACGATACGTGTATAGACCAGATTGAATATTTAAACAAGACAGATTTAATAAACTAAGAAATTTAGTATGAAAAGTGAGGAATAGACATAATTGTCGCTTTTCTTTTCAGAACAACAACTCGTGCTATTCTGGAGCATTTTGTCTGAAAATATTCATATTTCGGTCATATATATCATAATATAGTTCGATATTGTGTGTATATATTATATATCTTACCTTATAAAATGGTTTATTGTTCAGCATTTTGTTATTTCAAGAATCGTGTATTATAATTTGTATGGAAAACAAGTTTTTAAAAATCAATTATATTTTCAATCTTTTAATGATAAATTATAATAAGAATTATTTAATGAAATAGGCACTAATATAAAAATAGTACCTAATGAAAATAAAAGTTCAAGTCAATTTTAGTTCGATGATTTATCAGATGTTCTAAATAATGCTTTAAACGAAAATGAACTTGGTGATAATAGCGATATATTTCAATTGAGTAATGTTAGTATACATAAAAACGCATTTAAAAATTAGTGGGCTCTGAAATAAAAAAACACCGCATGCAATGTGTTAAGAATTTAAATAAGATTCTTACCCTTTTTGTAGTAGCTCTCATGGATTGGTCCTCTAAAGCGCGCACACACACACATACACACTTTCAATAACTAATAATAAAATAATACTGGTCGAAGGTAATACCAAATATTACTAAAATACTTTCTCACAAATTTGATTATCCTTAATCAAAATTAATCTTTTTTATTAACGATCAGTCCGTATAAAAAAAACCACTGACTTTACGTAAAACTGATACAAACTTAACAACGAAAGATTATAACATAATACTCAACAGGGCAAACAAAAATGGCTCGCTTCGCTTCTTGATCCTATTTATAAGACTATGCCTGCCCCCACTTTCTTGACAGTTACTTCTTTTCTACAGCGAATCAGTTGTTAGGATATGCGAGCTTTGTTCTTCATTGGATACTGATACTAACGCCCACGAGGCTCATTGGCTTAGGAAACTAACATTAACTGACAATTGCCTTCGATGACGATACTTTCAAAAGTAAAAGAAAAGAAAAGAAAAGAAAATGGCTTAGTACTTTACAATAAAGATATAATTTTCTAAGAAAAAAGAAATTTGTGCATATAAAAAGGATCGCATAAGTGCAAGGGTAAATGCGTATATTATAATATATTATTTACTAAAAACTCGGTAAAATGAAAGAGAGATTTTTACTAGAACAATTAGAACGTTTTTCTACGCCTAAATCTATATTTATCTATGTATCTATACAGGGTGATCCTTAAAACAGAGCCGAAGAATCCTTTTTTTTAAGTAACAATAGAAAAAAATCATAGAGGAAAAAGTTAAATGGCACAACAAATGTCAACTTTCTATGACCCTACTTTTTTTGAAAATGCATTGATGCACCTGCTAGATGCAGTTGCAATTTTTTTTTAAACAAAACTTTATATTTTTTTTTACAATGTTTGATTCCTTTTTTTATTCTGCGTTAAAAAGTATTAGTTGAAGGTCATCGAAATGTCAATAGCTTAAAAGATATTCGGAAAGTCATTTCATTTTTCTTTTGTATAAGTGAAAATAATGTTTGCTTCGAGGTTAAACCTAAACCTTTCAAGTGGTCATAAATAGTTGAAATTAATAAATTTAACCTCTCATCGATCTCATGTTTTACTATTTGTCGGTTTGCAACAACTAATGCCATTATTGCGTCAGAGTTCTGTCAGGGTTGGAAAATACCTCCCGGAAGGTCTACCACCTTGTCGTGGTGGGGAGGCTTAGGTGTTCCCGTCGCCTTTGTGAGGGATAACTCCTTCACACTGGTGGGGAGCACTGACTAAGAGTAGACCCAGGTAGCGGTCATCATTGTCCTGTGGTCCTGATAGGACAATGCTCTGACTCAAAGTTCCGCCCTTGCCTTCGCTAGGCATGCTTAACACTTACTCCTTTGCTGAGTGTAGCATGATCCTAAATCCCTGTTCCTCTCCCCTTAATCGCTCAACCCCTCCTTTCCTCTCTACACTGGAGCTTGCCTCCAAAACTTTGCTAAAAATGAATATGGAAGGAAAAATAAATAGTATTAAACGGAGCGGGAGGGATACCCGATCAACGGCGGCTATAGGGGGTGGTCTGACAGGCCCCTGGTCGTCGACAGCCAGCGACTGTCATGAGTCTGAGGCAGGCAACCCTGCCTCGACTTTAGTAAATGCGACGGGAAGGTCTTTGCAGGTGAGCAACCAGGCCTGCAGTGGCAGTAATGCTACAGGAAGGATGATTACCGATGATGGCGTGGAGTTAGAAGAGTGGCAAAAGGCTGCTCGCGCCACCAAAAGACTTGGTCTGAGTGGAGCAATATCAGTAAGCTCCACTAATGGCCAGAAAAGGAGACGGCAGACTACTGCGTCTGATGAGGAGGAGGATTCAATGGCTGGATCCTCAAAAACTGAGGAACCGTGCTTAGTGACGTCAGTTCGACTGTTGGAACCGGGGCGGCTGGCGGAAAAGGCCAGAAACCTAATCTCTGCAGCAGAAGAGGAAAAAAGGAGATCACGAAACATAAAAGGAGAGGTCTCTGGGCGCATGAAGGGCAGCCTTATGGGTGCCCTGAGTCTAGTGACTGAGATGGAGCGGCGTCTCATTCAGGGGGACAAGACCCCCTTCGAGAGTGAGGCGATTCGGTCCTTAAGGAGAGAACTGAAGGAGCTAGAGGCCCACCATAAGGTTGCTCTAGAAAAAATCAAAACGCTAGAGCTGAGCCAAAAGGCAAAAAAGTGCGCTCTGCCCCTCCCCTTCTGGTGATCAGAACGGAGTGGGCATCGGAGATAAGGTTTTTGCTGAAGTGCGAGCTCTCGCAAAAACGGTAGCAGAATTGCAGCGATCGAGGAGGGAGGTATCAGCTCCAGCTGCAGCTGTATCTGCGGCTCCAGCTGCGGTAAAGTTCAGTTTCGGATCAAGGACGGGCGGTGCACCCGGGTCGGGAGCGGGAGTTGCTTCCCGCCCGGTGTTTGCTACACCACGTATAAGTGGGGTGTCGTGCCTGACTGCTGGGACTCCACGGACTACGCCTGGGGTTGCGCCGGAACCAGCGTCATAAGGGGATGCGAGCTTTACGGTGGTACTGGGCAGGGAAAAGCGCAGGGCTGTGGCAAAACTCCCCAAGCCGGCGTCCTGCCACAGCACTGTCCCCAGCACCGGAGGGGCCCCTCCAGAAGGGAGTAATACAAAAAAAGGAGTCAATAATGCTCCTAAAGAAAGGAATCCAAAGAGGAAACGCGACAGGGGAAGGGAGCGGTCAGCGGCCGTCTCCTTTACATGTCCGGGGGAGATGTCGTACCGGGATGTTGTCCTTCGAGCGACGGAGAGAATTAACCTCAGGGAACTCGGTGTGACCGATATGAGGTATAGGAGGGGCCTATCGGGTTCCCTGATTTGGCAGGTACGTGGAGCCAATGCGGAGAAGAAGGCAGATGGTGTCGCTGAGGCTCTTAAAGGTATCCTCCCTGAGGTCGAAATAACGAGACCTCAGCGAATGATCGACGTGCGGCTAATTGGTTTGGATGTCGCTGCAACAAGCACGTCGATAAGATGTGCTCTGATGAAGACTAAATCTGGCGTAGACCCGAACACCATCAAAGTCGGAGAGATCCGCGTGGGCCGTGGGAGGGCAGGGGAAGCAACTGTCTCCGTCCCCGCTGCCATAGCTCATGCAGCCCTTAAAAAAGGGAAAATAGTTGTCGGGCTCTCGACAGTCCGAGTTAGAGAGTTAAGGCAGAGGCCACTAAGATGTTACAAATGCTGGGCCAGAGGTAATGTTGTGGCCTGCTGCCAATCCACGATTGATAGGGAGGGTCTATGCTTTGTGTGTGGCAAACCGGGGCACAAGGCCAAGGAGTGTAAGGAGAAGAAGCCGTATTGCCCGGTCTGTTCGTCTGCGGGACGTCCTTAGATAAACCACCGGGCTGGCTCATGGGACTGCCCGATTGTTCCTCCTAGGAAGAAGGGGAAGACAGTGTCCTCCATGGAGGCTGATGCGCCTAACGGCAACGACGGATCCAGCGGTTCAACCGCAGCGCTGGAGGAAGTGGACATGGAGGTCCACACTCCCGACACTGTTGCCATCAGTGAGGGCAGCAAGATGAAGGAGGGCCCTAAAAAGCCACTGGCTGCAAGCGCCAACCCTGGAAATAATGGAGAGAGTCATTCAAATTAACCTGAACCATGCGCGTCAGGCCCAAGATCTCTTGGCGCAGCGTATGTTGGAGCTCGACGCTGGCATTGCAATTATTTCGGAGCCGTGGTGGGTTCCCGAGAGAGATGGGAGTTGGTTCCCGTCCCTGGGTGGTGACTCACTCTCCGCAGTTCTCGTTGGCCGAAGTAGAAAGACATGTAGCCTGGTGCGCAAGGGTTCTTTCTACGTTGCTGTCAAGTGGGGGAACTCGCTGGTAATATCAGTGTATTTCCTTCCCAGCGGGGACATTGCCTTGTTCAAGGAACTCCTTGACGAGCTCCAGGAGCTTATGGCGGACTATCCTGCCCTCCCGGTACTACTGGTAGGGGACTTTAACGCTCGATCTCCTAGCTGGGACCCAGATGGCAGGGGTAACCGCAGGGGTGCCCTGCTCCATGACTAGGCTAACAAGCTGAACCTTCAGCTCTTCAACCAAGTTGGCAGCCCCACGTGCGTTCGGCCTTTCGGGTCGAGCGTAATCGACCTAACGTGGGGCTCATCAGTTGCTGGTGCCCGCCTCTCGGACTAGAGGGTGGATGAAGCTGAGTCCCTTTCGGACCACTTGTATATAAGCTTTGTCTATGGTCAGGGGGCTTCAGGATCCAGAGGCTTACGCCCATGGGGGAGAAAGCTTCCTCGCTGGGCCATTGGCACTCTGGATCAGGACAAGCTTTCCGCGGCACTCCTAACGGGAAACTTGGTCTGGCCTGACACTGGTGCTGAGAGCAGTGTGGCCAGTCTTGTTAGGTGGGCCCGGGATACCCTGAGACAGGCGTGCGACATAGCCATGTCCAAGTCCGGAACTCGGTTCAACCGAAGGGGAAATGCTCCCTTGTTGTCAAATGAGATCGCTGACCTCAGAGCGTCTGCGACGGCTGCTAGGAGGCGGCTGAGCAGAGCCAGGAGGAAGCAAGATCCCCAGGAGATTGCCCAATATTTAGAGGCTCGGCGAGATGCAAAGCGAGCTCTTGTCAGGGCCATTAAGAAGGCCAAAAGGAGTGCGTGGCAAGACCTCCTGGGCTTGCTTGAGGAGGACCCTTGGGGTAGACCATATAAGATAGTCATGAGCAAGTTAAGGCCTTTTGCCCCGCCCATTACCGAGACGATGGAGGAGGCGGACCTGGAGCGTGTCTTGGCGGGGTTATATCCAAATCAACCGGAATATACCCCGCCGCCCGTGACTACTATTGGTGATACTTGTATCACGGAGGAGGAGGTCACGGCTGCCGCTGCAAGGATTGTGGGAGGAAAGGCTCCTGGCCCTGACGGGGTGCTGGGCTGTGTTGTGCGGCATGCAGCGACACTTTGTTGTCGCGGCCTGGCGCGGTGCTTCTCGGCCTGCATAAGCAACGGCTTTTTTCCGACCAGCTGGAAGGAGACCAGGCTGGTACTGTTGAGAAAAAGCAGAGACAAGCCCCTGGATCAACCTGGGTCATTTAGACCGATCTGCCTCGTTAATGAGGTGGCCAAACTGTTTGAGAAGGTTCTGGCGAGCCGGATAAACAGTTTTTTGGAGCGGAGCGAAGCCTTGTCCCCAGCACAATACGGGTTTCGAACGGGCCGTACAACGATTGATGCAATCCTGTCCGTCAGGGACTTTGTTGGTGCTGGTTTGCGGGACAAGAGCGTGGTTGTGCTGGTCAGCCTTAACATCAGGAATGCCTTTAACTCGCTGCCATGGCCGGTGATCACGGAGGCGCTGGAACGTAAGGGCCTCCCGCTACACATACGGGGCGTTTTGCACAGCTACTTCCGGGACCGCAAGCTGGTGTATGGCACCAAGAGCGGTGGGCTTGCGAGTAGGATTGTGCGTTGCGGGGTGCCGCAGGGGTCGGTCCTTGGCCCTACGTTGTGGAATGTAGCCTATGACAGTGTCCTCCGTGTCCCGCTAACTGGAGGTTTCCGTGTGGTCTGTTACGCAGACGACACGGCCCTCTTGTCAGTGGGGCGGGACCTGTCATTGGCCATTGAAAATGCCGAGCGGGATCTTCGGGGCATCGTGGATGCGATCGAGGGTTTGGGTCTTGTGGTGGCAACGCAAAAGACGGAGGCAATGGCCTTCCCTGCCTCCGCCCTTGGTAGACGCAGGGGTGCTGCCCCTCCTGAGATCAAAATTAGGGGGTCCTCTATCCCGGTGGGATCTAGAGTGAAGTACCTTGGGGTTTTACTGGATTCAGACCTAACATTCAGGCCCCACTTTGAGTCCTTGATCCCGAGGATTGATAGATCTTTTCGGGCCATTCAAAGAATCCTCCCGAATCTTTATGGACCGAGGGAGAAGAAACGGCGCCTTTATAGCAGTGTGGTCCACTCGATGCTTCTTTGTGGAGCCCCGGTGTGGTGCCGTACAGTGGTAGAGGACCAAAGGGTGAAGAGGGCTGTCCGGGCTGTGCAGCGCAGGATAGCTATCCGTGTGTGTTGCGCATACCGGACGGCCTCCTTCCATGCGGCCATGATAGTTGCGGGGATTATTCCCCTCGACCATCTTGCTCCTTGGCTGGCGGAGTCCTATGCTGTCCTTAGGAGTCTGGAGGGACCCGTCCCTTCGGGCACTAGGGCCAGGCTGGGGGCCCTTGCCAGGCGTGGTGCAATCACCGCATGGAGGGAGGAAGAGTTGGAACTGGGGGATTCCCTAGTCTCAACGGGGGTACGCGTGAGGGGGGCCTTGGTCGGTAGGCTTGCTGAGTGGGTTGAGAGGCCGCACTCTATTGAGTCGACCTTTCGTACCACTCAGCTGATGACTGGCCATGGCTGCTTCTCAGCGTACGTTTGTAAAATAGGGAAGAGAGAATCCACGCAGTGTTTTCACTGCGAGGCACCGTGCGACGATGCGGACCACACACTGCTCGACTGCCCGGCGTGGGCTGATGCCAGGGACGACTTGGTGGCAGCGATAGGAGGGGGAAGACCTACACTCCCTGAAATAGTCAGGGCCTCCCTGGATACTCCAGGGGGGTGGTCTGCGTTCCAATCCTTCTCGGAACGTGTCATGAAGATCAAAGAAGATGAAGAGAGGAGGAGAGAAAGAAACGGAACGTCTGGGAGGGTGCGTGCGGAGCCGCAAGGGAGAGTGACTCCAGTGCGGCCGCCGCGGGCGAGGCTTCGGCCAACCCTAACAGCGTCTGGCCTGTCCTAATGCGCTGCTCCACTTTCATTGGTCGGAAGAATGAGCACAATACGTGCATGGCGTTAGGGTTGGTGTTGCTACTGCGCCCTTAGGCGGGTAGCAAGATCGACCATCCTTGTATAAGGGGTCTCGACTCCGGGGAAGATCTCCGTCGAGTGTTACCAACTATGAGATCGGGGAAATACCGCCCGAGATCGTTCGGGGTGGGCGCAGGGCAATGCAATCCACTTATGTGGAGATTCTGCCTGTCCACACCCAAATGGTGAAAATGATCAGGAGGTTTTTTAGTCGGTAGGCGATGTTCTACATTTAATTCGACTCCCCCTGGGTACCGGGCCCAGGGAGTCTTTGGGAGATTTTTCCTCCTGACGGAAAAAAAAGGGTTGGAAAATACGAGACGCTTTTCCGAACCACTTATTATTATTTCTAAGTTTCAATCGTTAAGCATCCAAAAACAAAAGCGTTTTTATGTATTTATAGAAATAAGGCTACTTGTAAACAATGTATTCCGAGGTACAGATTTCACAGCGGACAACTACTTAGATACACTAAGATTTGTCGTATTTAATGCGCAATTTTAAAAATGTAAACAGTATTCTTCAGTTTCTATCTTGAATGAACATATATACAACGATTTAAATATGATCTTGCTAGGTATACGTAATTAGAAATATTCCTACACACGCACACATGTACTCTTTATCTTTTTTCTTACTCTCACATATGTTCCAATGTTCCGCCGCGCACTCATTGAAATCTATAGCCTTATAAACAATTTCTTTTTTAAATTAATATTTGAGCGTGAGAAAAAAGATAAAGAGTACGTGTGTGCGTGTGTAGGAATATTTCTAAAAGTATTGATAACTTCTAGGAAATGTTCTTATTTGCGTGTGGCGATTGAATGTATGTATGCGTATAAGTATTCCGACTAAGGAAAGAGCGAGCGTGCATTATTTTATTTGAAAGATGTCATCATTTGGTAATATTGCTTCGTGTATTATGAATGCGCCGAAGTCTCCCGAACTTACCCGATCCGAAAGTATTGGAAAGATCCCGTCTTTAGCTTATTGGGAATGATCTGGAAGCTTTAAGAAAGAATGAAGTAGCGAAAAATAATGGTGAGGGTAATAAGTATATAAAGATAACGAAGGGAGCCAGTGATTGTCTTCTTGATTCGGTACAGGTTAACGAGGAGTGTATTACGTGTGTATTAGGGCTTTTTTTCAATATTTATGTTCAATTTTTAATTTCATTTAATTGAGATAAGCACGTAGGTATTCGACAAAAGAATAAGGTCCAAACGAACCGACGATCGAAATAAAGAAAGAAAGTGCGGAGTCTGTTTTTTGTTACCAAACGTGTCATCTTTTTCTATTTAAAAATGTTTCTATTTTACTGAAAAATTAATGTTAAATTCTTTATATCGCAAAGATTATAATTAATACTTCTAAAATATATAGAATATAATAATTGTATTATCAGCAATATTTTACAAAAAAAAAACATGAGTACAAGATACATAGAGAAAAAGAATTAGACAACACTGTAGAATATTTTTCTTATAAATATCCAAAGACGTGTTCTTTAATTATAATGTTTGCGTATTTAGGAAATTTACACTAATTTTTCAATAAAATGGAAGCATTTTTAAATAGAAGAAACTTGACACGTAAGATAAAAAATTACCCATATTTTTTTATTTTAATACCAGTAAAAATACAATAATGTATATTATTTCTGAAATATAGAAAAAAATTATAATTAAAAAAGTTAAAAAACAAACTAAACCAAAAAAAATTTTTTTTTTAAATAAATAAATTATAAAAAATAAATCAATAAAAACTAATTGTTGAATTCTACGCAGTATTCTTTATTCTGTGTTTATTATACCATATCTACAAAATACAATCGATACTTTTATAAATATAAATAATATCCGATATCCGGTGTGGGACACAGAGTGTTTTGTTCTATCTGTTAGGCCCAACGTGAACTATACTTGCTTAGATGTATTATCTTGATCTCTTGGAAAACCTGTCTAAACCTGCTAAGGCTAATAGATAAAACCTACACTTGCGCTGCATACTAATTTAAGGAACATCCGTTTCTACTTTTTCACGCCGAACATAAAATTTGGAATCTTAAACAATCCCCCACTGCACCGTGAGAACACCAATAAGAATCCCTTAACTTATGAAAAAACGCCCTTCTTCTAGAACATTCCTTGTTCCGATTTCCCTTAAAAGGGGCTCCTTCGACATCCGAAACTCTCTTCTATCCTGGCCGTTACGCTTGTAAGTCGTTTTGTATCCGAACGTAAATCTGTTGTAAATAAAAGTTATTCTTTCCAAAACTTGGAAATCCTTGTTTTTAATACAATCACAAGAATTCAATAGGCCGAATCCTTACGTTATCTGGAAATCAACGCGAATTTAACTTAACGTGAACATTTCCGCGTAACATATCGATGGGCGGTCCTTCTTAATCTTTGTTTTCTTTATCCCTACCAAGGAGCAGCTGCACCCGAAGTGCTTGGCGACGAAATATTTTCCTTTTGGTTTATTCGTTATTCGTTTCTTCTTTTTCTACTCCTGATTGAGTAAAGACGAACTTCCACATTATTAGATAAAATAAAAAGAAAATTGTGTTATAAGAAAAAGTATTTTTAATATCCCCTATAATTCAATACTAATGAATAATAGATTTTAAATTCGTTGTTTTTCAATACTCGATTAAACGAAAAAAGTACAACAACAATTGTTCCCTTCTTTTTACAGCATCTTAAAGTATTAGTTGCTACAAAAAAAATACTTATGTGTAGACCAATAATAAAGATATCTCGAATTCACAGAAAGTGTGAAAAGTGTGAAAAGTATACAGGAAAAAATTCATCTGTCTGAGTTTCAAAAAAAAAAAAAAATATTATATTTACTTAGACTACGATAGCGTATCTTTCGATCGACAGACATTCTACAATTTTCGTTTCTATTTATGAATACCGCATTCCGCATTCTATCTTGATGGATAGAGTTTTGAAAATGTTAGTTTTTTTCAGCTACCTACACTCCAAGGTCGGTTCCCTTTCATGAGAACAAAATTCTACAAAAACAGGGAAGGTCCGTTGAAAATTGATCTATATTTATAAACTTTATTATCAATGCGGTATTACTTATTTCTATAGTTTTTTTTACAACATGTCATATCTTTTCTATTCAAAAATGTTTCTATTTTATCGAAAAATTAGTATTAAATTCTTTATTTCGCAAATATTATAATAAATAATAATGAAGTACATAGAATATATATTAATTGTATTGTCTGAAATATTTAAAAAAAAAAGGATTACCAGAGACATCGGACAAAAAGAATTAGATAGTACTGTAGAATAAATTAAAAGCAGCTGACGAATTCCATTCAAAAGCAAGTAAATTACTGTCACAATTTTTATTTTGCTTCTTTATAAAATATATTTAATTCATAAAGACAAAATATGTCTATTAAATTTAATTTTTATATATTCTTATAAAAAATATTCAAAGACATGTACTGACTCATGCATATAAGAAAATTATATTATTAATTGTAATATTTGAGTATTTAAGAAACTTATAGTAATTTTTCAATAAACCAAAAACATTTTTAAGATTTTGAACGCCCAGCGTGAATCGGTGGAGCTTACCACGGGGTCTATATTTTAGACTCGTAGTCACTGTGTAGTGTACACAGTTCGATAAGCTGAGAGAGCGATACGATTCAATGCGTTTTTTAGATTTATCATTGTTCAGATCTTTATTTAGACGAGAGTATTTAAAAAGATAAGTCTGTGATCGAAAGAATAAAAACCAGATATGTTAATGTATTATGTTATATGTAATAATGGTCGAGAGAGAGAGAGAGAGAGAGAGAGAGAGAAAGAGAAGTGCGGCAGGCTATGTAGTTGAAAAAGTATTTCTCGCAAAAATTTCTATTAGATCTCTCATTGCATTTTACTAGAACCTTTGTTCAGTCCACCAGTATTTTCCATATGTTTTTTGTAATATCTTTATTTCGTCTATCCTAAAATGTTTGTTATACAGCACAAGAATGTAGATGAAAATGGGAAATTTAAAACTATACTAACAAAAATAAATATATACCTGAGTTTTAAAAAAAGGATTATTCGTATTTACTTAGTTTCCTACGAATTATATTTCCTTTGATAAACATGCTACGATTTTGGTGTCTATCTATAACTATCTGATTAAGCATTCCATTGTTATTGCTTGAATTGGGAAAAGTGTACTTTTTATCAGCTATTCCGCCCAGAGACCATACCGGTGATCTTTATTATATATGGTAATAATATTATATTAAATAAATCTTACAATTATCTTACTCTTAAAACTTCGCATACGACTCATTCTCTCGAAATTTAGTTTTTTCAACGTTTCATTTCTAATTTTAATAGCACACCCGCACACTTTAAATTCCAGTTTTCATTTTGTCATCGCCTCCCTGGACCGCTTCATCGCTCACCAGGCCCACCAGGAGCGAAGATAAGAAAGAGAAAAGCCTAAATAAGAAAATTTCTTTCTGATATCTTATTACTGTTGACACAGTATCGATAAACCGGCCTTGTTGTGTAGCATAGTATAGCAGCGCGGGTCGGCCTCTGATGACATTTTTTTCCTTTGTAGTAGTTCATTTCCCCCACCCCCCAAAGTGCACCTGTGGTCGTCATCGCCCACTTTGGGAACCACTGGTGTAATTTAAAGATTATTTTTTTGTTTCATTAAATAGCAAGATTTAATATAGTAAAATGAAGAAAACTCTTGATTCCGCACTTTAAAAGAGCAAATCAATGAATCTATAGATTAGCTATTACATTGTTGAGAGGCATTCAATCTTAATATTCTGTTTAAACGCTTTTAAAAGGGTTATTTGGATTGTAGGGTTCAGACAGAGAAAAATATAACTGATGATGATCAAATATATGATAGTTTATTAAATTGTAATGATGTGATGTTGAGCGGTATTTACAAAAGGTTTACAGAAAGTGACGTAGTTACAAAAATACAGAATACAAATAATTATGAATATAAGACCGACTGACTGACTGATAAACTGATAAACTGACTGATAAAGTACGCAGACGAATGTAACAGACTGAAAGTATAATTATTGAACTGAAAACTAAGGACTAAGGAACCGATACAGACGGATATACAGACAAACAGATATACAGACTGATACAGATTAAAAACTGATAGACTAAGCCTTGATTTCTTACTTTCTTTCACATATTTATATCATAAAACAGTATCAACCCTTTGGGGAGGGAAGGAGATTATGAATATTATCGACCAATAGCAGAAGGATCCACCCCACATAGTCAGCTGATAGGTACAGCTTATTTTTTTGGTAAAGATCGTAGTGGAAATCATGCATAAAGGAACTTTGTCTTTTTTTTTTTAAACAACGGAATATCGTTTCCTCTTAATCTCTTTGAGTGGAGTATTCTTTCACTAAGATCGATAGCGTATTCAAATACGAAATAAAATAAAGAAAGAACTAAATAATAATTGTATCGTCTACATGATAAGAAAAACAAAGTACATTTCGAATAGTTGAAAAAATTTACAAATTTGGAATTGCAAAAATTACTTAATGAGAATTCAGTTCAAACGATTTTAGAGTTTTTGAAAGCGTTTAGTGTTACTTAAAAAAAAAGGACTATTTTAAAACGCTTGCATGCAATAAAAAAAATTCATAAAGAAGAAAAATGGCAACCACGCATGAACTAAATTTACCACCTTACATATTTGACAGAAAATGGAAAAGAAAATAAAAATATAAATGTTTATTTACATATATTTAAATTTCTATTTAATGTCAATTTAAGAATATTATTATAAAAATTAATAAAAAATATTACAAATACGTATACTGTAAAAAAATATTAATAATAGAGACTCGTTTAATTTGAACTAATATTTTTGACTATTATTATAAATTAACTTTAAATTAGAGAAAAATAATAATAAATAAAAACTTTTTTATATTTTTTTAAGTATCTTTTCAATTTTAATTCTTATTAAACAAAATGCTGTCAAAAATATCTAGAAATTTAGAAATGTAGGTAGCGCAATGCTACGAGTCTTTCTTTGACGAGTCGAAAGAACACTTTAAATTTTAGTTCAACTTTAAAGTAATTCTGGCGTTTTTTCTGATATTTTTTTCTTCTATTTTTTATAAAAATTTATAAAAGTTTTACACTTACTTTTGGAAGAATAAAAAAAATTCGAGAGTTAACAAAAAAGCAGTTTTTTCTGTTTCGTATAAATAGAAAGAAACTTGAGACGTAGATAATGAAGATCGATTACTATTAAAAGCGTACATACAAGATGTTTCGATAATAGCTCCGAACAATATCCGTAAAAGTAAAACCAAGAAAACTATTCTTTCTTCTGTCGAGATCTGGTAGGGTGAGTATGAGTACATGAGAATGATTTGTGTGTGTGCGTGTGCGGCGTGTGCGGCGTGTGCGGCGTGTGCGGCGTGTGCGGCGCTGCGTGCTTATGGCGTACGTGACCAAAAGCAGAACGATCATACGATCTGTGGCGTCTCGCACCAGCGCAGTGCCGACACCTCTCGGCCGACAGCGCGCAGCTGTAGCAGCGCGCGCAGGAAAGTGCTGACACCTCTCGGCCGCCAGCACTAACATACGCAAGCACCTCGTGATGCGGTTTCGCAGGAGCATCCGATTAGCCTGACCACGCCTTTGATTGGTCAGAGCGGAAGAGTGACCACTGCGACCGTTGCTCTCTCTACTTCCGGATGCCTGGATCGCCGAGCGGTGCATACGCAGAAAACCACATCACTTCTACTTTATCCGTCGTACCGGCTGGTCGCACTCTTCTCATCGCGCTTTTGTGTAAAAAGTATTTTCTGTGCATCATCTGTACGTAGCACGTAGCACACCACGCCGATAAATAAGATCTCGTCCCACGGGATCGAAAACAAAATCGGAAGTTTCTTTCCTCCACACGCAGTCTCATTGGCCCATTCCTTTCTCCGCGGCCCGTTCCTCGCGTTAAGGAGAACGCACCTTAACGCGCCTAGTGACTAGGGAAAGAAATTCCCAAATTGGTGACCCCGACGTGATCCCGAGGACCATCTTCGGCAGCACCACGTGCTCTTCACACCACGGGCTTCTCAACACCACGTGCTCTTCATCACCACGTGCTCATCAACGTCACGTGTTCTCAGGCGCTACCTATCATCTGCGTGAGTACTAACTTTTCCTTTCATCACCGGCACCTCTTCACCTTTAAAAAGAAAAATAGAGAGGAAGATGCCCATCACACGCGCCGAGGCTTCCCAGCGCGACACCGAACGCCAGAATACGGCACCTGCCACTACGCCGACCTCCGACGCCTTGACCACCGCCTGCACCTACGCTGAGGCCAGCCAGCCCAGAGACGCCGGACGCCGACCTTACCGCTATCCACCCTTCACGATGCCCGGACCTTTGGTTCCTGCAGCTAGAGGATATCTTCGCTTGCTTCAGAAAGTACTCGGACGACGAGCGCTACTACATAGTCTTAGCGGAGTTGAACCAGGACACAGTCGGGGAGCTCCAGGATGTGCTGAGGACGCCACCCGATACCGGTAAATACGAGCAGCTGAAGAAGCACGTCATCGCTCGTTTGGGCGACACCATGGAGAGACGGCTGCAGAAGCTGTTCTCCGGCCTCACTTTGGGCGACCGCTCGCCGTCTAAGCTTCTTCGCCACATGCGCCACCTCGCCGGCGACAACGTCAGTGACGACGCCATCAAGGTCCGGTGGTTCGACCTCCTGCCTCCGCAAATCTCCCAGTTGCTGCGGCTCCTGCAGACCATGGACCTGGACGAGCTCGCCGCCAGGGTCGACGGCGTCTACGAGGTCGTGCCGGGCGTCTGTGCCACCCGACAGGGGTGCCATCTCTCTCCGCCAGGCACCGCCCTTCCCAGGCCTCCACCTCAGCGGGATAACGTGGACAAGGAACACACGGCGATGCACGCGATGCTCGCCAACCTGATCATCTCCAACAACCGGATGGCCGATCAACTCCACCAGCTTACCGTCACCCCTTGCTGGGGCGCCGCGCCAGCAAGATCACCCTGGTGTCGCTACCATCAGAAATTCCAGGAGAGGGCCCTGAATTGCACTCCACCGTGCAGCTACCAACAGGACAGGGCGTTAAACGAGTAGCGACGCCGCACAACTTGGCGGTACACGGTGGCGCCGCTCGATCCTTCTCGGACTTCCGCCTTCACGTCCACGAGAGCTCGCTCAGACACACGATGCTCATTGACTGCGGCTCCGTGGTATCACTCCTGCCGCGCCGCCTGGTTTCCGGACCGTTGTCCCAGGACAGTCTCCAGCTAGTCGCGGATAACGGGTCACCGATCCCCACTTACGGACGACGCCTACTTACGCTCACCCTGGGTCTTCAGCGCGAGTTCCCCTGGGTATTCACCGTCGCCGACGTTCCCGTGCCCATCCTAGGAGCCGACTTCCTTAACCAAACAGGCCTCCTGGTAGATATTCGAAGGCAACGACTGATCGACCCGGCCTCTTCCAAGGAATCGACGATGCACTACCGGAAGGCTTCCGTTCACTGAGTCGACGCAATCGCGGGACCCTCGGATCTCCACCATCGCACCGCCTACGACAAGCAGCTCGCAGAGTACGCAGACCTCGCCCAGCCCTCTGAGAGAAGAGCAGCGCCTCAGGGCTCCTCAGTGATGCATCGCATCACAACGACCGGACCGCCTGTCTTCGAGGGACCGCGCCGCCTCTCCGGCGAGCGCTTAGCGGCGGCGAAAGCCACGTTTGACCGCCTCCTACGTCAGGGAGTCATGCGGCCTTCTTCGAGCCCCTGGGCCAGCCCTCTGCACATAGTGGAAAAACCTGCAGGCGGGTTCCGAGCTACGGGCGACTTCCGTCGTCTCAATGCCATCACGCTTCCGGATCGCTATCCCCTTCCTTTCATCGAGGACCTATTTGAGGATAGCGGCGGCTGCTCGGTCTTTTCGGTACTGGACCTCCAGGAGGCGTATTTCCAGATTTCGATGGCCAAGGAAGACATCGAGAAAACAGCGGTCACGACACCGTTCGGACTGTACGAGTTCCAGAGGATGCCGCTAGGTCTTCCAAACGCATCACAGACGTTCCAGCGGTTCATGGACTCCTTACTTCGGGACCTACCTTTCGTCCGGAGCTACATCGACGACCTCTTCATCCGGTCCTCCTCGCACGAAAAACACCTTCGTCATCTACGGATACTTTTCGACCGTCTACGGGAGGCCGGCCTATCCTACAAGGTGGACAAGGTCCAGCTTGGCCTGCCCAGCGTCACCATACAGGGCTACCAGGTCTCCGCCAACATCATCCGCCCTCCGGAGCGCAAGATTGACGCCATCCGGAACTACCAGAAGCCCACCACACCAAAAGGCCTGCGACGCTTCCTAAGCGTCATCAATTTCTTCAGAAGGAGCTTACCGCACGCTGCTCACATCCAGGCGCCGCTCAACCAGCTTCTTCGGGGTCTTCCCAAGCGCAGCCGGCGTCCGCTGGTTTGGAACGACGCAGCAGATCGAGCCTTCGAGGACGCCCGACGCAGCCTTGCCGGAGCAGTGGAAACCGCCTTCCTGTCGCCTACTGCTCCTCTCCGCCTGTCTACCGACGCATCCAGCACGGCCGTATGCGCCGCGCTCCTACAATTGGTCCACGGAGAATAGCAGCCTGTCGGTTTCTTCTCGCAGACGTTGTCACCAACGCAGGCTCGCTACAGCACCTACGACAGGGAGCTCTTAGCCGTCTTCCTAGCAGTTCACCACTTCCGGCGTATCCTCGAGGGTCGTCCATTCACAGTATTAACGGACCATCGTCCGCTCACCTTCGCGGCAAACCAACCCTCGGACAAGGCCTCACCACGTCAACAACGTCAGCTGGACTTCCTGCTGCAGTTCGACATCACGTTCCAGCACGTGGACGGCGCAGACAACGTCGTCGCCGATGCTCTCTCCCGGACGACGGAGGACGCTCCAGCTCCGGATGGGCCAACGGACGCCACTACGTCATCGCCGACGCCGCCAACCTCAACCTGCGCCACCATCAGCCTGCCTTCGGCACTTAGCCCAGAGGCCATCGCCGCAGCACAGGCCAGGGATGACGAGCTCCTATCGCTCGCAGCACGCACCTCCCTCAACCTTCAGCGCCTCAACGTCGAAGGATTCCAGGTGACCTGCGACATACACGACGGGCAAGTACGGCCATACCTACCCCGCTCGCTCCGCCCAGCCGCCTTCGAGGCCATTCATGGTCTGGCTCACCCGGATGTCCGCGCTACGGTACGGGATATATCGAAGCAGTTCATCTAGCCGGTCTACGTAAGGACATCACCGCATGGGCACGCGCCTGCCTACCGTGCCAACGCTCCAGGGTCGCGCGACACAACCGCGCCAAGCTTTTCCGTTTCCAGACCACCGAAAGTCGCTTCGAACACGTGCACGTCGACATCATCACGCTGCCCCAGGTAGGAGAATACCGGTACTGCCTTACAATCATCGACCGGTTCACCAGATAGCCAGTAGCTGTTCCTCTCAAAGATATCCGTGCGGAAACCATCGCCAGGGCATTCACATCGGCTTGGATTGCGTACAAGGTATGTCCGCTTACCATCACCTCGGACCAGGGTACCCAATTCGAGTCAGCACTCTTCGCCGCACTCGCTCAGGCCTCGAGAGCCACCAGGATCCGTACCACACCTTATCACCCTCAGGCCAACGGCATGGTAGAGAGGTTCCATCGAACACTTAAGGCAGCGCTAATGTGCGCTCAAGCTCCTTGGCCCGACGCACTTCCTCTTGTGCTTCTCGGCCTACGGAACGCGTACAAAGAGGACCTGCAAGCAACGCCGGCAGACATGGTCTACGGCACAACGCTTCGCATTCCCGGCGGTTTCTTCACGCCCAGCAGCAGGTTACCCGCCGACCCGACGACCTTCGTCGGCTGACTACGGGAACTCATGAGGACTCTAAGTGCTACACCGGCTACGGACTACTCGCGCCACCGCCCGTTCTTCTTCAGGGACCTCCGAACATGCTCGCACATTTTCCTGCGAGTCGACACGGTCAGAAAACCGCTCGAACCTCCTTACACAGGACCACACCGAGTCATCCGTCGCATCAATGACAAAGTGTATGTCATCCTGGTGAACGGCGCTGAAAAGGCCGTGTCTACAGACGCCTTTAAACCAGCATAGCGGGACACTTTGGACGACCATCCGTCAGACGCACCCGCTCATTCGCCTGCTCCGGAGCTGTCGACATCTGCCCAGACTCCAGAGGATCTGGACCTTTCACCGGCTCTCACCACGACGCGGTCTTCGGCACTGCCTTCGCCGTCGCCAACTTCATCGTCCTCACCACTACTAGCGCCTGAAACTCGGCCAGTGACTCAGGACCCACCTCCGGCGTCCAGACCTCTCATCGTCTCGCCACCGCCCTCCACCGAACCAGGCATCATCAAGCCCAGCAGCGGGGCGCCCAGACAGAAGCATCGGCCTAACATCCTCCGCAGAGTTACCTTTCGCCTGCCTCTGGCAGCCGGTCTAGAGGAGGGAGTTGCTGTGGCGTCTCGCACCAGCGCAGTGCCGACACCTCTCGGCCGACAGCGCGCAGCTGTAGCAGCGCGCGCAGGAAAAGTGCTGACACCTCTCGGCCGCCAGCACTAACATACGCAAGCACCTCGTGATGCGGTTCCGCAGGAGCATCTGATTGGCCTGACCACGCCTTTGATTGGTCAGAGCGGAAGAGTGACCACTGCGACCGTTGCTCTCTCTACTTCCGGATGCCTGGATCGCCGTGGCGGTGCATACGCAGAAAACCACATCATACTTCATCCGTCGTACCGGCTGGTCGCACTCTTCTCATCGCGCTTTTGTGTAAAAAGTATTTTCTGTGCATCATCTGTACGTAGCACGTGGCACACCACGCCGATAAATAAGATCTCGTCCCACGGGATCGAAAACAAAATCGGAAGTTTCTTTCCTCCACACGGAGTCTCATTGGCCCATTCCTTTCTCCGCGGCCCGTTCTTAGCGTTAAGGAGAACGCACCTTAACGCGCCTAGTGACTAGGGAAAGAAATTCCCAAAGATCAATTGTCATTCGAGAAGATGCGAAGTGGGCATTCGAAAAAAAAGAAAAATTAAGAAGAATAACACTTCAAAAAAATGATAAAAGATGATGAGAGGAATAACGCGTATTATATATATACATGTATATGTATATGTATTTCATATGATATGTATGTTTATATATGTATGTTTGTATGATACGTATTTTTATATGTATATGTATGTAAAGAGAATATACTCTCTTCAAAATTTAGCGTGCTTGATATGCTCTGCGCACGCTTTTATGTCACCTGATAGGGGCCTCGTCGAATAATCAAAGATATGGGAGAATGATAAGTCAGAAACAGATAAATAGAACAAAAGAAAGAACACGTGTTAATAAAAGTTATTAAGAATAAATTATTTTAATTCAGTTATAAGTTAGAGTTGTAAAGAGAGACGAATAATTGACTTTAATTGTCGTTTCTTTTATTTTACAGGTAATTGGTGAACTTTGTATGTGTATACATTGTAAATAATAACATCAGTTAAAATAAAACCTCTTATTTTACAGAGAAACAAATTTAGTTACTTATTGTAACAACTCCATAATATAAAATAATATTATATGTATATGTATATGGAATGCAAGCATGAGCGCAAAGATGGTATTTTCTTAGAAACTATAAAGAGTATGTGTTTTGTACGACAAAAGCTTCTGCTAACCATAAATAATACGACGAATAACAAAAAGCTAAATATACAGCGTTGTAAGAAATAGTTTTGTTACCACATTGAAGATCGCTGACGAGATATCTCGTTTTTCGTATTGCGTTGCTAAGGGCTGCTGATAAGATATTCCAATTATTATAAATGTAATACAGCTATCCCTTCAAGACCACGGTCTCTCCTAACACGATTTCGCTATAACGCGATTCACAAATTACGGGAACCCTCCTACAACACAGCATTCTATAAAACGGTTTTCTTTCAAAAAATCTTTTTACAACACTGTACTTCTACAGCTGCGGCGATTCTTAGGTACCGTCTTAAAGATACAGTCTTGCAGGAAGTATTTCTTTTCATCTCCATGGCCTGAAAAACAAGTGCCTCACGCTTTTGTGAACTGAAAACATCAACGTTAAATGAGTGTTGGAAAAAGATATGGCTCTCTTCAGTTAAAATTGAAAACGTGCGTGAATCGTCACAAAATGAAATTGGTAGCATATTAGAACTTGCTAAATCATTTGGAGGCGAAGGTTTTGTGGATATGGTTATTGTGGACATTCAAGGTTTATTAGTGGAAGAAGTTAACGAAGTGGATTTGATGAAAATGATATCCGAAACTGTAAATCAAATTGATCCTGAGGACACTAGCACTGATGAATATTGTGCTGTTAATAAGTAAACATTAAAAATATAACAAGAAGGCCTAAACTTAGCTGAAAATCTTGAGTAATTTTTCTTGAATGCAGATCCTTCCAAAGAAAGGAGCCGAAAATTCAAAAGGAAGCATCAAAACTGTCTAGCTCCATACCGAGAAATTTACAATGACCTGATAATAAACACAAAGCAAAGTAAAAATACAGATTTTTTCAAGAGGGAAGAAGATGCAAGAACTTTAAATGAAGAAAAACGTTCTGAAAGTGAAGACGATATCATTCTACCGAAAAAACGTTCTCGGTTGATTAAACTGAGCAGTGACGACGGAGAAATTTATTAAATTAAAGTTACGTTATATATATATATATATATAAATTAAAATAATATTTTTTGTTTTCTATTGTTCATATATTTATATTTTTAATAAAAATTAAGTTTTTATTAAAAAAAAAAAGAAATATTTGTTTTTAAAAAATTTTCGGAACGTAACCTCCCTTTTTGCATTGGCTCTAAGTCTCAAACAACACGGTTTCAAATAACACGGCATTTTCTAGAAACCTATCTACCGTGTTATTGGAAGGAGATCTGTACTTTGTTTTAGAATATCTTAAATTTTTTCTCGTAACATGGAAACAAACAAAATACAGTCTTCCTTGACTTTCGCACATTCTACTTTCGCGCAATTCGTTATTTCGCACATTTCTAAATTTAACTGTTTAATCCTCTGCGATCGGATGTCCCCTCTCAGTGAATATCAGACTAGTCATCAGATTACAATGTTGTTCGGATAAAGAGAACAAAAAGTTTCACAGTCTTGCATTAGGACGTTTGTTAACGTTTTGTGTGTTTTGCTAATTTATCAGTTTAAGTTAAAATATTTCGTCCTTATAAATTTATGAACATGAGTCAGAAATGAAAAAACTGCAGTGTTGATACGAACAAAAAGAAATTAAGGACTCATAAATTTCATACGATTGAGATAAAGATGAAAATAATTAAAAGTTTTGAAAACGGTGAATCTTTTGTTTTAATCAGACGTTCGTACGGTGTAAACACATCTATGATATATTAAATTTGGAATACCAAGAGTAAAATTAGGGAATACGTTAAAAAATTGTAGATATATATCTACAAAGACTATTTCCAAAAGACACGGCATAGTGATTAATAAAATGGAAAGATCTTTATCAACATGGTGTAAACAGTGTAAACAAGAGAGCTAAGGCTCTTAGTTTGCATGAAGTTTGAAGACTAAATTAAATAAAGATTCTAACACTGTATTTCAAGCAAGTAATGTCTAGTTTAACAAATTTAAAATGAGATATTCTTTACATAATATTAAATTCACTGGAGAATCAGCCGATGCAGATAAAGATGCTACGAAAGAATTTATTTCCTTATTATCCAAAATTATTGCAGTTAGAGAATATTCTTCTAGTCAAATATTCAATGTAGATGAGACGAGTTTGTTTTGGAAAAAAATGTCTAATCGTACATTTTTATCGAAGATACAATCAGTTGCTCCTAGAAATAAGCCTTTAAAAAACCGATTGACATTATTTTTTGGTGAAAACTTAACTGGTGATTAAAAATGGAAGCCATTGTTAGTTTACCAAGCAGAAAATCCTAAAGCATTAAAAGGGAAAAATAAAGAATTGTTTCCGGTCATTTAGAAATCAAATAAAAATTCCTGGATTACTACGTTAACATTAAAGATTCATTCACACAGCATTTCGTGCCGACAGTTTAACAATATTGTAAAAAGAATAATTACAATTTAAAGCATTATTAATCTTAGACAATGCTCCAGGACACCCAAAATCTCTACAGAATTTATACCCAGAAATCAATGTTGTGTTTCTTCCTCCCAATACTACCTGCTTCATACAGCCCATGGACCAAACATTGATACCTACGTTTAAACGATATTATATGAGGACAATAATAACTAAGGCCATTAAAGCAAATGACAGGAAAGATGGGCCAACATTAACAGATTTTTGGAAAAATTATAATATATAGAACACAATAAATAATATTGGAGACTCGTGGACTGAAATAAAAGAGTCGACAATGAAAGGTTCCTGGAAACAATTACAGTCAACCCTCCTATAACGCGGTAAGTGCGTACCGCGTTATATAGAAACCGCGCTATAAGAAACTCGGATTTAACCGTACAAACCAGGCTAATTCGTAGCGCGTTCTATGGAGAACGTCTACCGCGTTGTATGGAAACCGCGCTATAAGAAACGCAGAATTAGTACAAATCACATCATTCGTACTGCGTTATATGGAGACCAATAAGGACAAGATAAATTATAATTATTTTTTTATTGAATTGAAGAGTTTATATAAAGAAATGATACCAAAACTAAACTAAAAAACTGTTAGAATTAAAACAGAATTTTAACCGATTTAGAATTTCGATTTTATCTTCAAGAGATATAAACTTTCTTTTTAACCCTTTCCTTGTTTCTTTCGTGTTTGACATGATGCAAATCTAGGATTAATAATTACTTTATTATTATTATATTAGAACAAATGAAGAATATTACTTACAGTATTGTAATATAATATATATAGGAGGGCTGTCGCATTTTCAGCTCCGCGTTATATGGAAACCGCCTTTCGTAAAGTCCTGTGGAAAATCCAATGTCCGCGGGCCGAATGGCTAGTTACTGACCACCGTAACAGCCAATGAGGAAGCCGGACACAACAAGGGATTTCACCTTTTTTATTTGCGATCTCTCGGAACAAATTTTATTCAACAATATACAGAATTTATATACAGAATTTATATACACACGCACAACGAGATACAGAACGATAAATTGATACGGAAGAGCGTGCAAGCGCAGTCGACTGATAAGCTTGGCGAATAAAATTGAACTCCTATCGAGAAATCCGTTGGATCGATGATCTCCGAGGAGCGAGGAGATGATCCGGGATGTTCGTCACTAGGCCCGACCAATCAGATTCCCAGGTTCAATTACGCCGCGAGTTCTGACCAATCGGCCGCCTCTACATCATGGTTTGGTTACAAAGCCGAGGCAGAAAGTATCGCTGCTAGACGCGCGCACCTCTAGTAGTTTTTGGATACGTCTGCCGAACCTGGCGCTGGCAGCCGCGAGATGTCGGCACCGTCCTGGTGCAAGACATCGGAGCTACGGATAGTCAACTATGGGGTGTCAGCACCGAGCAGGTGCGAGACGCCACAAGTCCCATACAAAGCTTGAAAACCGGCCCTCGAATGGGCCATCGCCGGGCGAAGGATGACAACTAGCTGCCGATCATTGGCGTCTTCTAATGGCCCATAGACTGCTGAATATACAAATGATAACCCCGGCCCATTAATGGTAATTGATCATCGGCCGATTAATGGGCCCCCAGCAATGGGCCACGTATCCCGGCTGATCCCCCACGTGTGGAATTCGTGAAAAAAATCGCTGGTACTAGACTGGGACCGTCGGGATTCGAACCACGGATCCTTCGCTTTCCGGGCGACTATGACTGCTCCTTAACCAATTGAGCTATCCAAAGCAATTGATTATATTACTCACGAATGCCTAAAAAGTTTGACATGGAGGCGCTCATCCCATAATTATTATTATTATTATTATTAATTATGTTATTATTATATTTCTTTTATGAATTACATAGTTAATAAGTTTTTAAGTAATAATTTAATTACTTAATTAGAATAGTTATTTAATAATTGTATAAAAATTTAACTGCCTGTCTGTATTCCAATTTTTATTAGTCTAGATAATGCAAGACACTGGACACACACACACACACACAAAGCTTAGTAGCCAGGAGTGGGGACCACGAATCAAAGACCGAGAATAGGAAGAAGAACTGTGTAGCTATATTGTGTCTCATTCTCTCGCAGGCTCAATCCTATATGTTTGTCTCTTTTTCTCCTATTATTTAGTCTCGCCCATTCTAAAGAACTTTTCACTTCAAAAATATTTAATAAAGATGTTATGTAACCACCGGTTTTATATCAGAAGACGGCGTTCACAACTTCAATTACAATATTTAAAAATCACTCAATAATTAGTTGTTCATAAGCAAATTAACTGAATTAATACTAGTAAATTTTTTTTACATTCGAAAAATACAAAATAATAATTTAAAAAAATATAAATTAAAAAAAACCTTTTCTTTCAAAATATTTTATTGATTATAAGCGCCAGTAATCAACCAAGATTGGGCCATTACTAATAGCCAATGCTTGGCCGAACGCTTGCAGTTGAATATCGGCCGATCATTTTTTCCGTCGACGGCGACTTCGTATGGGTAATCTTTTCTTTTAATCTCTGAATAGAGTTTTCTTTTCCAGATAATAAAATATAAAGAAAAGAACTGAATACTAGTTTCTTCGTCTACAAAATATCGTTTATTTACCGAAAATAATTAAATATAAAAATATCGTTTATTTGCCGAAAATATTATAACTTCGACAAAAAGAGCGTCTCCGTATAACGGAGACATAGCGACGAACGAGTTAATACATTCAAAAATACAAAATAATAATTTAAAAAAATATAAATTAAAAAAAAAAAACCTTTTCTAAAAAAATATTTTATTGATTATTGCGCCAGTAATCAACCAAGATTGGGCCATTACTAATAGCCAATGCTTGGCCGAACACTGGCAGTTGGACATCGGCCGATCTACGGCATTTTTTCCATCGACGGCGACTTTGTATGGGGTACCGCGTTATAGGAAGGCTGTCGCATTTTTCAGCTCCGCGGTTTATGAAAACCGCGTTCTGAGAGTACCGCCTTATAGGAGGGTTGACTGTATACACAGAAATGATGAGTGATTTTATAAATTTTGAAGAAACACCGGAAACTCTTTCAGATAAAATAGTTACCTTAATGAATGAACTAAACTTGGACATCAACAAAGAAGATGTTAATGAATTCAGTGAATCTCACTCGGCTGTCAAATGAATACCTAATTGAGCAACAATTGAGTAACAGTGAAGTACACAATGAAAGTGAGGAAGAGGAAGCTGATAAAAAAATCAAGACTTTGACAATTAAAAATATGAATGAAGCATCTTCAACTAACTCTTAAAAAAAGCACTTAACACGCCTCTTTAACTTCATTATGTATATATATACAGAGTGATTCTTGTAACGGAGACGGGTAATAACTTTTTTTTAAGTAAAATTCATTGATGCACCCGCTAGACGCAGTTGCACTTCTTTTTTAAATGGAACTTTATTTTTTTTTTTTTTTTTACACTATTCGATTCTTTTTTTTATTCTACGTTAAAAAGTATTAAATGAACGTCATTGAAATGTCAAAAGTTTACGAAATATTTGATTTCTTATATCAGTAATGTATTTTATTACATTGATTTGAATTGATATTGGAACAATACATTGTTTTACGCTCCTTTAAATCATCGACTGATATAAAAGGACGTGAATACACATCCATATCGTTATTAGATAGGACATACTTTACATGTGGGGGATGATATTAGAAAAATGCGTTTATGTAAATTTTTTCTTAGACAAGTATAACGAAGGGAACATTTTGCAGAAGGAATTTTTTGGACAGATGAATGCACTTTTACGAATAATGGAATGTTCAATAGACGCAATGAACAAACATGGTCTAAAGGAGCGTATAACAATGTATTGTTCCAATATCAATTAAAAAATGTAATGAAAAATGTAAAGAAACGTATTAGAAAATGTTTAGAATGCAATGGAGGAACATTCGAACACTTATTGTAATAAAATACATAGCTGATATAAAACTTCAAATATCTCGTAAACTATTGACATTTCGATGACCATCACTAAATACTTTTTAACGCAGGATAAAAAAAGGAATTGAATAGTGTAAAAAAAAATACAAAGTTCCATTTAAAAGAAAAGTGCAACTGCATCTAGCGGGTGCATCGATGCATTTTCAAAAAAAGTAAGTTCATAAAAGTTGACATTTGTGGTGCCATATAACTTTTTCCTTTATGATTTTTTTCGATTGTTACTTAAAAGAAGGTATTACCGGCCCGGTTACAAGAATCACCCTGTATGTACTTACTTATTATTTATACCAGTGGTTCCCAAACTTTTTTGTCCTATCGCCCCCTTTCCAGAAAAAATATTACTTATCGCCTCCCACCTGAAAATTAATTTTTTGGTTTTCCGTTTATTTTGTAGTAACTCAAAAAAGAAAACTCAAAAATTCATCGTCCTTCTTTCCTCCCTGCAAATGCGCCTGTGGCCATCATCATCGCCCCCCTGACTCTCTTCATCGCATCGCCCACTTTGGGAACTACTGATTTATACTATACCATACTATACTGATAAAATAAATATATCAATTTACCAGTTTAGTAATTTTTAAAATAGGTTTATTATTTTATTGCAATTTAATTTCAAATTAAAAATTTAGAAATATTTCTAAAACAATAAAGTATTCTTCTACGATAAAATAAATATATATCATTTTAAAAGCTTGGTAATTCCTTAAATAGATTTTCTGTTTAATGGAATTTTAAAGCTTTTTTTTACAATCAAATAACAATTTATTTACAATTTATAATATAAGACAAGTTAGAATACTATTGTGTGATTTGCTGTATATTTAAATATATTTTATATTTAAATTTCGTGTAGGAATTTGTACTTTCATTTTGTACAATTCCAAATTAATGAAATAACTTTAAAGACCTTGAAGATATTTAAATGGTTTTATATCACGTACGAACGTGAGGTTTACTTTCGAGATAACTGTGTGTTGGATATCTTAAAACTTTTCTCGTAAAACATATCTATCTTTCGTACGACGACATTAAAGATTTGTTCTTTGTTTGCTAAGGTTTTTCCGAATATGTCGACTATTTGATATATTTATAGGTTATATCAATTTTTTCCTCAGAGTTTATATATTAGAATACATGCAGTTGGTATAAAAAGTATTCGTACACCAATCAATTTGAAATAAAAGTTTGTAAAATTGTCGTTTATTAACTAATTTTTTACAAACAATGAATTTGTACATATTCTTGAGAGTTTCTCCAGTAGATATTATGAATTAAAAATTTTTTTAAAATAAATAAAAGTATTGACAAGGAAAACGAAAAAATCGGCAGAGACATACAAGCAATAAGTATTCGTACAGTTCTTATTTCGAATTATTTACCAAATAGTTTTTATATAAACCATTATGTAAACACAAAAAAGAAAAAAATGTTAAATTAAATTTGATTTTGACGATGATTTTTTTACCATTCATTGATAAGAAAAATAGAATAAAAAAAGAAAAAAAAAGTGTTAACAGCACACGGTGTTCCCAAGCGGTCACCCATCCTAGTACTAACCGTGCTCAGTGATGCTAAACTTAAGTGATCGGATGAGATCTTGTGTTTTCATCACGGTATGGCTGTTAACAATAAATGAGAATATACTATATGTATTTTCCTTATACTTCGTAATATTAAGTATAAACATATACATATGTGTAGATCACAGCACGTTAGGAGTGAAACCTTGAAATAACCAAGCTTCAAGAAAATGAGACAAATGCACAGTATCAGAAGTAAGCTTATTGTAGGGGGTTCTTTTATTATAATATTGTAACCACACACACACACACACACACACATATATATATATATATAAAATAACTAGGGGTGCCCCGGCCACGCGTTGCTGTGGCTAATAAATATATAGATAGATCTAAATCTACGCACATAACATTTGTCTTCTTTTTCTCTTTTTTCTTAATATCGAACCAACTGCTCATGAGCGGTAACATAAGATCACCACTTACTTCACATCATATAATTTTACATTGTCTGAATATAGGCACATAACATTTGTCTTTTTTTTTCTCTCTTTTTTCTTAATATCCTTTTAAAGGAAAAATAATTATGGTGGATCACCCTTATCACTCAGGGGTATAAGAAATATACGAAAAAACTATTCTCATACCTACCGAATATACACAAAAAATTTCATATAAATCGGTCAAGTTGTTTTGGAGAATAAGAATAACCAACACTGTGACAGGGAAATTTTATAGAGATAAGATATATTATATTAATATTATTATATATTGAATTGTGTGTGTATAAAATAATATTATATTATTAATCATATATATATTAAGAATTAATATAAGATATTATCAAAAAATATTAATATAAATTTGATCTTGACGATGATATTTTTTTATCATTTATTATAAAAAAAATAGAATAAAAAAAGAAAAAAAAGTGTTAACAGCACACGGTGTTCCCAAGCAGTCACCCATCCAAGTATTAACCGTGCCCAGTGATGCTTAACTTAAGCGATCGGACGAGAACTTGTTTTTTTTTTTTTAATTGATGTTTATTTTCTCTTTTATAAAAATACATTTTTTCTTTTACATATATGGTGTTTGAAAATACATCACAAAAATATACCATAAATCTTACTGTCTATATTTATTAACTTAGTCTAGTGAACGCGTTAATAAACTAAATTTATTTATTATTCCAGTAACATAATACTAAAACTAGTATAATTTTCAGTCAATTATTTTGATTATCACTTTTATGTTTCCAAGTTTTGGAGAAAAAACAGAGATCCTGTTTACGAATAAACTATCCCTCTGCAAAAAACCTGTTCTAACCGTTACTTTATATTAATTTTTTAATCTTACCTTTTGCTCACTATTTAGCTTATTTTAGATACGAATTATTTAATAAAAAAGGATAAATATAAATATAATTATACAGTATAGTGAACTCTTAACAAGAAATCTTAAAAACCTACTATTTACATATGTACAAGAATACTAATGCTTAATATCACAACTTTTGTGGTTTAGAGAAACTGAGTCTATTACTTCTTTCTATCCCTTATAACTAAGTCATATCTTTTTTTTAATTCTTGTATAGAGTTATCCTCATTACTGATCCATCAAGATTTTTTAGATAATCTTGAGAAGTCCATAATATCTTTCTTTGGTAATGCTGTCTAGTATCTAAGATTAACTTCTTGTTTATTTCTTATTCTGTCTGTATAAGTAATTTTTTTATTGGCTTTATTTCTAAAAATGTGGTATATTATTGGTACATTATTTTGGTTTTGTATTAATCCATCCTGGTTCATATTTATAAAAGCTTCAGGGGAAATAAATTCTGATTCAAACGATCTTTCATGATATTGTCTATTCGGGTATACACTTGATCTTATTAGATTATTATTATCTATCTTTTTTATATTAGCAAAATAATTTCGAGTGAGCTTGATAATAAAATTATCAATTCTATTAATATTGACTTTTCTATATAGTGTATCATTGCTGATATATTTTTTATATCCTGTGTCTGCGGACCTGTACAAATTATAACAAGCACGTAAACATTTTCTTTCAAATACTCTGAGTTTTTCAGCAGTTGAGTCATTAAAGTTCATCCATACAGGGCAGGCATACGTTATTATAGGTCTTATTAGAAGCTGATAACATATTTCTTTGATCTTAGGATATAGGTGCCTCGAATAAAAGATTCTGCAGTTTGCCATGAAGGCCTTTTTTGCTTTGCTAAGTTGGATGTCTATATGTTTGGTAAGTTTTATCCTTTCGTCTAAATTTATTCTCAAATATTTAACTGCATACTTGTGAGGAATTTCTATTTCTTCTCCAGTCTCTTCATTTTCTATTTTTATTTGAAAATCTCTCCAATTTCTTGCCGATTTGGCAATTTCGTTTAAATTCCTTTGGAATAAAATTGTCTCACATTTCTGCGGGTTAGCTTTCAGTCTCCAAGTTTTATAATATTTAATTATTTGATTTACCTTAATTTCTAGTTTTTTTTTTGATTTCAGATGGTGTATTCCCTGTAATATATACTATAAAATCATCAGTGAATGCTAATGCTGATGTATCTTCCTCTTCGTTCGTACCATATAAATGCAATATGTCGCTATTATACACGTTGAAGAATATCGGTGCATTCACTGTTCCTTGTTGCAGACTATCCTTTATTATGAATTCTTTACCCGAGGTATGAGTCCCATCTGTGATTATAAAAGTTCTGTTATCGAACATATCCATAAGTAAGTAAATTAGTTTACTAGGAAATTTCTTTTTTAACATTTTGTACAATAGCCCCTTAATCCAGACAGAATCAAAGGCCTTCTCGAGATCAATTAAACAGGCACCAACCATTTTCTTGCCATTGAGAGCCCAACATAAGTCTGCAAGAAATTTGTGAATGGCGTGCACTTTTGAGTGTTTATATTTGAATCCAAATTGATGATCTGGTATTGTTTTATTTATTGTTGTAATGTGATTAATTATAGTATTAATGACTATTTCAAATAATTTACTTATATTAGACATTAGGCAAATTGGTCTATATTTGTTAACATTATTCCTTTCTTTATTGGGTTTTAAAAATGGCATTACTTTTCCCTTTTTCCAACCTACTGGATAATATGCATTATTAAGAATGTTATTAAATAATATTACATAGCACTCTATTACATTATCAGGGAAATGTTTAATCACTATGTTAGGAATGTTATCTACTCCTGAAGATGTTTTATTATTTAATTTGCTAATTATTTTACTAAGTTGTTGTCTATTACAGAGGTATGTTAAATTCTCCTTTAAGGATTTATTTTTCGGATCGTTTGCTTTATTTTCACTGTTGAATTCACAGATGCCATTCCACTTTTTTCTGTCTTCATTTAATTTATCATATTCTCTGTTGATTATATTGTCCAATCTTGATTCATCCTTTATTTCTTTTGTTTTATAAACTCTTTCCAGGTGTGCCCCAATTAAGTCCAATTTTTGGATCCAGTCACTTACTACATAATGATCATCAGTTTGGTCGATCTCCGATGTTTTGATTTCTATTCTGTCTATAGTTTCCTGGTCTTTTTTTGATAAGAGTAGGTTGCCTATCGAGGTAGTTTGTTTACTTCTAAATTGTTTATTAAGTTTTGGAAAAAAGGAGGAGGAATCGTTATGTTTAATTTTTTTTGCAGCGTTAGTCCAAAACTGATTATAAGAAACAATGTATTCTTTTTTAATAAGCTCAAAGATTTGTTTCAATAATATGTTAGTTAGCTCAATCTCAGCTCTATTTTTTCTCTGATCCTTTTTAAAGCTTCTCATAATAGAATTAAGTGTCGACTTAGTTTTTAACATTTTTTTGATTTTATTGTTTTTATATTTTTCCATGCTATTCTCATAATGATATTTAGGTATACTTTTTTCCATACTACCTTCTATAAAATTCTCTAATTCCTTTATATAAAAATCTATTTCTGTATTTTTTAAATTTCTGTCTACTGGAATATTGATATTGAAGTCTTTCGCTGCTTCTTTTTGAATTTAATTCAATTAGTTTTTCTGAATACGTATCTCTCCTTATTTATATCATTTATTGGTAATTCGTTAGAGAAATGATCTAAATTGATGGGCACTATCAAAGCACGGTGGTCACTTTCATAATCTGCTGTTATAATTTTATCTTCTCCGTTTAGATTGATCGATAATCTAGAATCAATAATAATAACATCAAGAAAAGACTTTCCATACACATACGTTTCTTGGTCCGGTCCTTTTATGTTGCATCTATTTATTGTATTATTTTCATCGATCCAAGTTTTTAATATTTTTCCTCTCTCGTTACTCATGCAATCTCCCCAATCTAAATGTCTAGCATTTAGATCCCCTGCCAGAATATAATAGTTTGAGGGATTGCTTAAATCCAGTATCATAAATAGTTTTTCTAATTCTACGATAAAGTATTTCTTATTAATGCTGCTAGTTGCATATGCACTTATTATAATAAGATTCTCGTCCTTGAGTTTTAAGGAGATTGCAGTCGCTTCTAATATTTCATTGTTATAGGTTTTGCAATTTACCTGTTTACATGAGATATTTCGTTTATGTAGAATTGCAACACCCCCGCCTTGTACCGAGTTATGTCTATCTTGCCTTATCAATACGTAGTTTTCGAATTGCATCTTATGTTTCTCATTAAGTCTAGTTTCGTTCAAGAGAAATATATCAGGATTGTGTATTTTATTAAAATCTAACAGATAATTTCTTCTTTCATTGGAAATAATTGAGTTTACATTTATAGCAATTACTTGTAGTGTACTTTTGAACAAACATTTTTTTTATCGTTGTTATTATTTACTCTATCCATTCTAAGTTTAGTCTTCTTAGTATAAAGTCAATTTTTCTGGTATTAATATCTACTTGATTTACAATATTATCTAATTTGATCGAGAGGGTGTTTATTATATCATTTTTAAATAAAGACAATATACTAGTAATATCATTTTGGTTATTCATTTGGTTATGCTGTATGTTATCTTGATAGTTATAATTAATTCTCTCTTGAAAATTATAAATTTTATTTCTTCTATTATCAGATTTGGAGACTGCTTCTGCATAAGTTAACCCAGGGTTTACTGTTTTGGATATTCTTCTAATTTTTTCCATTCTTCTATTTTTTTCTTCCTCCTTTTGTAGATTAACTGTTTTTTGCGCAAATTTTAAGAAATCACATCCTCTGTATGACGCCGGATGTCCAATCGAACCGCAATTCACACATTGTACTTCCTCGCTAGGATTTTGGTTATTTAATTGGCATTCACCAGGATTATGTTTTTTAGTACATTTAACACAACGGTATTCTAGATTGCAATTCGAACTCGTATGTTCCACTCGTTGGCATCTATGGCATTGATAAATTTTCGGGTTTCTGAAAGGTTCCTATGTAATTATTTGATTAAACAGTTTGTTTATTTGTATAAGATTCTTTGTTTTGCTTTCTCCTGTCAGATTCACTAAAAGTATTGGGTTTAAAGATGTTTCATTACCTTTATTATTTTTTAAAATTGACACTTTTGTAATTTCTATCTCCTTTACGTTTAGTGCTTTCAATTCATTCTTAACTTCATCTACATTGTAGCTGCAACAGATACCTTTTAGAACCAAAGTTTTCTGCTTCATACTCTTTGGTGTGTATGTGTAAAATTTTATTGATTTTTCTTTCAAGATATTCATTATTTTCCCATAGTTTTCTAAGTCATAGGTATATATTGTTGTATTATTTGAGTTATTTGTTCTTAAACCATATCTCATTTCCGCATGATTCTTAAGAATCATGTTAAGCTTTTTAGCATCAATGTCTATAGTATGAATAGACGGTGGTTTGTTGCCCCTTTTTTTGTTTTCGTTTTGCTCACTAGATTTGTAATCATTGTTCTGTATTGTTATTTCAGAGGAATAATTAGGTTTAGTATTCTCTGATAGTTTATCAAATTTATTACTTACTGAGACTGTATTTAAAGGCGTAAGAGCTATTTTGTTTTGCTTCTCTGAAGATAAAGATTTTTTCGGAATTTCCCATATTTTTGAATCGCAACCCACCTCGTCGGATCATAGATGATCGTCATCATCCATCACTGTTTCACTTCATTGTGAATATTTATGTTAGAATCACTTTTGTGTGTATTAAGTGCAGTTGGACGTATTGTTGTTCTTTGTACATGGTTAGGTTGAGTAAGGCACTGAGATTTATTGTTTCCTAATTCTCTAATTACTCGTTGGTATTGCTTTTCCAGACTCTCAGACAGAGCTATTTTTGCCGGTTTTTGTCTACCACCGTTAGTTACATCACTTTCATGAGTGAATTCCCTATTCTTTCTCTTCTGCGAACTTTTAAGGTTAGGTCTATCTTTATATAAACTAACGTTACATTTTATATTGGAATCGTCTTCATCCAACATTATAGAAGATAAATTGCTTCCATTATTATCAATAAATACAAGATAACAGTAAAAAACTGAAAACTACTATTACTTAATACTGTTTATTTACTACACGAACTAAGCACGTCTTTACGATTTGAGCGCCGTCACGAGACTCCAGAACTTGTGTTTTCATCACGGTATGGCCGTTAACGATAAATGAAAATATACTAAATGTACTTGTTATGTACTCCCTAACTTCAAGTATAAAAAAGAAAATATTGATTTTGAGGCTACTAGGTTTGTATATCATAAATGTAGGATTCTGGTTTGGGTTAGAGATGCTAGGTTAACATACTCCCAGTTTAATCCTACTGATAAGATATATTTAAAATAGGTATTAGAAAAATATATAATAGTGCTTCACAATCATAGGATAACAACAGATATAAACCATTGAATAACGGCTGATGACGAATTGCGACTACGCGACTACCCTCTGACTCATCCCCGTCCCTTTATATTCATCGGTATGCTGTTCTTGAATTTTCCAAACGCCCGGTCCGATGCAATAAACGAAGCATTGATATCGCTTAAAAACCTTCCAACTCACACAGAATTACACACACAACTTACACAACTTACAAAGCAGACCACACACCGTCTTTCTTTATTCCTACTATAGGTTCGTTTGTCACTTATGTTACCTACTTGCTTATCAATGTTTATTTTTCTCCACTTAAAACTCTTCTACTTATGCAGGATCTTTTACTTAACTATCCCAGCTTAAATATATCGCATATTTCCTACGACATTTTTCTTTTAAGTCTTTTTCTTTTTGATTTTTTTGATTCCCTTTCACACACACAAAATTTAGATGAGTAGTAAATTGTTTTGTATGTTAGTTCATAATTTTGTACGTTATGTATTTAAAAAATGTTTTGAATCGCATAAATTATTGGTCTACAAGTAAATTTTCAGTGTATTTGTAATAAATATTTTCATAAATTCTTGCACACACACAAAAATACACGCACCACGCTCACACATTTCTTTTCTCTCTCTCTTTCTCTCACTTTCTCTCTCATTCCTTCTTGTTTATTTACTTTTATTATATAAAAATATAAATCACCGCGATTTTTTCAATTGACAATATTTTTATTTAACGGATCGAAGAAGAGAAGGAGGGATTAAGACGAAAACAAAAAATATTGTAATTATTATTTACATGTAAATACATGTAAACGTATTACATTTGTAATATTTATTATTATATTACAATATAATGTAATTTATATGTTATATAACATATAACATAATATGTTATACATATTATGTAAATACAGTATGTATTTACATAGATTGTAAATACAACAATGTAAACTATGTTAGTAATCTAACATTTTCCTTGTAATTTAATCGATTTTAAATGAACAGAATTCTTTTCATGAAAGATATAAGAATCTCTTAATATATTAGCATCTCATTTTTGTAATCCTATAGTTTTTCTCTAATGCAGTAAAGGAACATACAATCTTTTATTATCTGCGAAAATAAGATACAATTTTCAACATAAATAATGTAATTTAATCGATTTTGAATCATAGGAAATATATGTATATTTGAAAAAAACGAAATATTTCGAAGATTATGACATCGGATTTTTGTAGACTTAAAAATTTTTCTATAATGCAGTAAATCTACAAACATTTTTATATTGCTGAATAATGATGAATGTTATTCAAACATTTTCCTTGTAATTTAATCGATATTAAATGAAAAAATTCTTATTATTAAAGATATATAAAGCTTCTAATATATTTGCATCTCATTTTTGTAATCCTATAATTTTTCTCTAATGCAGTAAAAAACATACAAACTTTAATTATCTGCAAAAAATAGATAAATTTTTCAACATAATTACTTTAATAAAATCTATTTTTTATTATTGGAAATATCTGTATATTAAAAAAACGAACTTTTTCGAAGATTATGACATTGGATTTTTGTAGACTAACAATTTTTCTCTGATTCAGTAAATCAACAAACATCTTTAGATTGCTGAAGAATATACAATGTTAATCTAACATTTTGCTGGTAATTTAATCAATAATAAATAACAAAAATTCTTATCATTAAAGATATAATAAGCTTCTGATATATTAGCATCTAATTTTTGTAATCATACAGTTTTCCTCTTATCCAGTAAAGACACATACAAACTATCAATATCTGCGAAAATTACATACAATTTTTAACAAAAACTGTAATATAATCGAATTTGTGTCATAGGAAATATATGTATATTAAAAAAAATGAAATATCTTGAAGAATATGATATTGGATTTTTGTAGACTAAAAAATTTTTCTATTATTAAGTAAATCTACAAACATCTTTAGATAGCTCGATAATGTTCAATAGTAATATAACATTTTCCTTCTAATTTATTCGATTTTAAATTAAAAGAATTCTTTTTATTAAAGATATAAATATCTTCTCGTATAATAGAATCTTATTTTTGTAATCTTATAGTTTTCCTCTAACACTGTAAAGACACATACAAACTTTTATTATCTGCAAAAATAAGCAACATTTTTCAACTTAATTACTTTAATATAATGGATTTTGTTTCATAGGAAGTATATGTATATTAAAATACGAAATATTTCGAAGATTAAGACATCAGATATTTGTAGACTAAAGAATTTTTCTATGATGCTGTAAATGTAGAAACAATTATAGATTGCTTAAAAAAGTACAATGGTATTTTAACATTTTGCTTGTTATTTTATCTATTTTAAATATCAAGAATTCTTTTCATTAAAGATACAAGAATCTACTAATATACTAGGATTACATTTTTATATTCCTTTATTATTTCTCTATTGCAGACAGAAAAAAACAGACATCATATCTGCGAAAATTAGATACGTTTTTAAACTGTCACGTCCAGTTACGTCTCTTTTCGAATTTTGAGTACTGCACCCAAAATCTAAAAATTGGTAAATTTTTGTAGGAACTAAATATAAATAATGTGTCTAATTTTGTGTTAAAGCAGTTTCTATTATTATTAAGTTATATGATGTTAGATTAAATTTTGCTATTTTTCAAATTTTGGGAGTAATAAAATTCATTATATTAATTTATACATTAGATATAACATCAATTCTTATTCGTTTACTTAGCTTGCGCTAATTTACTTTTGTCTTTAGCGAATATATATTTTAATATTTTATACAACGTACTTTCTATTTTTATTTTTTTCATCGTCGCATGAATTGTTTTGTATTTCTTATAAACGACAATCGATATTTGCATCTTTGTTGAATAAGGAAAATAGAAAATTATTGATCTATTGTCGTTCATAGAGGGATCTGCATTACCGACAATATCGGTCGGTAACCAGGTCAGTCAGTAAGTGATCGTCGGTAATACCGACATTGGGTTGTTCCAGTACTGACATTATCGATCAACGTTATAGTGGAATGGTTTATAAATATATTATATTATAAAATATTATAATTAATAATTAAAATAAATTAGTATAAATATATTATAAAATATCCACACGTTTTTTAACTTTGTATTATATTTCTTATTTGTTGTATGCATGAAATATTCATATGTGCATTTTGTCTGACGGCGCGGTTCCTAGAACTCGCGCTTGATAACATTTCAATGTAGGTGAAACTTATTTCTCTTCGGAGAATTCGTGCTTGATAGTAATTAATATATATTTAGTTCCAAGAATTGTGATTGTCAGCGAATTCTTCTCCTTGACTTGAGTCTCACGGTTTGGAAGTCTCACGGTGGGGGAAGCGTTTTGCGTTAGTGAGAGGTACTCCCACTCTTCCGAGGTGGACACTTTTTGGGATGCAGCGCTCATCCATGAAGTCAGTCAACAAAGAATTATCATTAAGTACGCGTCTAAAAGTGTTTAATTTGTCTAAGTTTGTCTCAGTTTGTCTGAGTTTGTCTAAAGTTGTCTATGTTTTCAAGTATAATCTAAATTCGGTTATAATAATCTACCACATATTTTCTAAATAAATTTCCCTAAATATCGCATCATATTATTTTTTATATCAATTATTTTTTTGTTACACGATTTGTTTATATTTAAAATTTTTATTAATCGTGTTTATGTGAAACGATTTGTTTATATTTTAAAATTCCTATCAATTGTGTTTTTGTGAAACAATTTGTTTATTGTGTAATCTGTTAAAAGTCTAAATTTATTTTAAAAATATACTTTATTGAGTTCAACCTGGTGATTGTGATTTAACCTGTTTACTCCTTTCCAACATCAAGAGTGGTGAATACAAAACGGATTACAGTTCTGATCTGTCGGCTCCTGAAACAAGGTAAGCGATTAAAATTTGTGGACATCTAGTTTGAGGATTGGTAACATCTAGCGTCCGACGCCCGGTATCTGGTATCCGAGAGCCTATCCCGGGTAAAGTTCTGATTTACTAGGCTGACCCGAAACAGGCATAACTTTTTCTTCTTAACTTTTTGTCGTGTAAAGGACTGTAAGGTCGTGACCGGTCGGGGATTTTTAAAATTTGTTTTTACTCCTCGAGTTTCTTCTTTTACGGAACGAGTAAAGACTGGTACTGTGGCCTTCTGTGACAGACCATTAGTGGACGTAACAGGAAAATTAAAACTGGTGACGGCGGTGGAATTGCCTGACGATACAAGCTGATGGTCGGACCTCGTGAATGCATATTAGATTCTTTAAATTAAAATAATTCGGAACGAACTCGTGTTGCTACCGACTCTCCTGTCAATAATGAGGATAGAGAGTTGGCAATTAGACAAAAAATGAAGAAAATAATGTTAATTCAGGAGCAGTTTGAAAAGTTACAGATGGATATTTTTAAAAGACAAGAGTAATTAGATAATAGAGAGACTGAAATTGATGCTCAAAAACGTGAATTAGCACGAAAAGAACGTAGGTTGGACTTTAGGGAGGACGAGATTCGTAGATCTGTGGGTGATGATTTTGGCGGTTTCCGGGGATTCGAAAGGACGCGTACTCCTGTAGATTAATTTGTTACAATATCCCAGACGTCTATTGTCTCCCGAAGTGGGTCGCATAAACCGGTTCCTGTCCGTAGACGATCGATAACGCCCGTGGATGAATTTGACGATGTAAAATTAGAGGTCGATCGCCTTAGGCAGGAGAATAAACTTTTGAGGAACGCATTGTCCACTTCGCGGCCACCGACTCCACAGTCGCGAAACAACTTTCCGTCAATAAAAATCCGCGAAATCACGGAAGCAGTTCCTAAATACGACGGTCATAATATTTCCGTAAACCAATTCGCAAGAGCATGCAGAAGAGCCCTGGATTTGTTACCCGAACATTATTCTGCTGAATTGGAAAATTCGTTAACCAGGTCACTAATTTTGAAATTAAGAGGGTACGCGTACGTGGTCGTTGAACATATAAAGGTGACCCGGGTAGAGCAATTTATATTCAGGGAATATACGAATACGTTGAATTTCATTTGGTCGATAAAGGGTTTCCTGTCGAAACGAATGGCATTTTAGGAAATGAGTTTCTGAGGTCAAGGTCAGCAAAAGTTGATTATAAGTATAACTGCCTCAGATTTTGGAATAAAGTAGTTCCATTTGTAGAAGAAGAAAGAGTTAGCATTTCGTCTCGCACATCGCAGATTTGTTGCTGTTACATCAGTTATAGTGAGGCCCCAGAGGGATATTTCCCTCGTTTGAATCTCCAAATTGCAATTTTTGCAGAAGAGGCCTTAGTTAGGAACAAAAACGGAAAAACGTACATTAAAATAACAAATACAACTCTTGAATCCGTTGATTTGACAATTCCTAAAGTAGAATTATTGGATTATAGTATTAGAAAACTTCTGAATTCAGCATCCAATACCTCTGACCGATCTGGTCTCCTGCATAATATACATACAATATTTGCCTTCACATCCGCTGATCCAATCTCAAAATCCGATATTTCGAATTCCGAGTTACCTTCAGAACTCTCCAGGGTTGAGTCCGTGAAATCCCTCCTGCGCCTCAATCACCTGAATACGAAAAAGGAAAAATCTGTTTCAAAATTAATTGAATTAAACGTCGATATCTTCCATTTGCCGGGTGAGCTGTTGGGAAGCACCAATATTTTGGAACATAGAATAACTACAAGTGATAACGTTTCGGTGCACACAAAACAGTATAGATTTCCCCCGGCTCACAAGAAAGAGATTAGGAAACAAACATCTGAAATGTTGAAGGACGAGATAATTAAATATTCAACTTCTCCATATAATTCTCCTATATGGATTGTTCCCAAGAAAGCGGATTCCAGGGGCAACAAACAGTGGCGGATGGTTATCGATTACCGAAATCTTAATGAAAAAACAGTGGGTGATGCGTATCCTTTGCCTAACATCACCGAAATTTTGGATCAACTCGGCGCGGCGCAATATTTTTGACGTTTGATTTGAAATCTGGATTTCACCAATTTAAAATGTATCCGGATGATCGTGAAAAGACAGCGTTCTCGACCCCGTATGGTCACTTCGAGTTTTGTAGAATGCCTTTTAGCTTGAAAAACGCTCCCGCAACCTTCCAATTAATGGATCATGTTTTGACCGGTTTGCAAAGCGAAAAAATGTCTGTATACTTGGATGATGTCGTTCTTTACGCAAGTTTACTTGGCGAGCATGAGGTAAAATTTGGCTAACTCGCACGTAGACTTCGTCAAGCTAATTTGAAATTACAACCCGACAAGTGCGAATTTTTGAGGCAGGAAGTAATTTATTTGTGACAAATCATTGGCGAAGACGGTGTGAAACCGGGCCCAAAGAAATTAGAAGCTGTTAAGGAGTTTCCGCGTCCGAAAAATTTAAAATCAATTCACCAATTTTTTGGGCTTGCCGGGTATTATAGAAGGTTTATTCCTGCCTTCTCAAAAGTGGCTAAACCACTAACGGATTTATTGAAAAAAGATGCTTTGTTTTGCTAGGGGAAATATCCTGGAGGATGCATTTTGCTCGTTACGTGACGCCTTGTATAAAGAACCTATTTTGCATATCCGAATTTCGCTTTGCCTTTTAACGTAACGACTGAAGCCTCCGGCTTTGTGATGGGTGCCGTGTTGAGCCAAGGACCTGTGGAAAAGGATGTGCCTATTTCCTGCTGTTTTGAGAGAAAAAAAGAATTTGTTTTGGTAACTGATCACAACCGTTGGTCTGGTTAAAATCAGTTAAAGATCCTACTTCTAGACTCGTTAAGTGGAGTCTTAAGTTAGCGGAATATTCGTTTAAAATCGTATACAAGTCAATCAGATACACTATCTCGAAATCCAGTGGAGACTAAAAATTTTCTCCCTGTACATATGTATGAATCAGACGACAATCCCATTAAATTTGACATTAGACGTACTATGAATGACGACGGGAATTGTGACGTCAGCGAGACAGCTGACGGGATGAATAATCTTGCTTCATCGTCACCTGATGCGATGTCTCAGATAAGTCAAAAGACACATTTGAGAATGATAACAAACAATGTAGGAGTTACGAGAGACTTTTAGTTTTAAGACGTGACAATTTAGTAATATTTACGGATCTTATCGGTACACCGTGTGACGAAGGTGCAAAAGATTCAGGTAAAGTACATAAGCTTCCCAAATTAGGGGAACTGGTGTTGGGACGCGCTAAGGTACTAAAATTCGGTAAATTCAAGTTGATAGCGATTCCTATTAAAGAACGGGCCGTGACCGCCACTAAATTGGAAACGTTGTTCGAGGCTATTGGTTCTTTGTTATCCGTCACGCGCAAATTTGGGTTAACATCAGTTAGTATTTCGAGGAGCCAATGTTTGGATGAAATTTTATGGTCACGTATTTTGAAAAAAATTATGAATACCTTTGAAAATGAAAATTGTACAGTAGTTGTTTGTCATAATGAAGTGTTGATTCCAGAGGCAGAAAGAAGAGAGGACATAATAGCGTAATGCCACTCCTCGCCTATCGGTGGTCACAAAGGTGTGACAAAAACATATAATAGAATCCGTCAAAAGTATCATTGGCAAAATATGAAAAAAGACATTCAAGAATTTATAGGTATTTGTGAAAGCTGCTAAATGAAAAAAATAGTTAGTGTTAAATCTAGGGAGCCAATGATACTAACCGATACGCTTGGAGCGGCATTCGATAAGATTGCTATGGACATCGTGGGCCCATTACCAGAAACAAAATAGGGTAACAAATACATACTTACCATTCAAGATGCTCTAACCAAATTTTTCGTAGCAGTGGCTCTCAAATCTGCTACGTCCACTGACATTGCAGAGGGCATGGTACATAATTTTTGCAATATTTTTGGGGCCCCAGGATCAATTTTAACAGACCAAGGCAAAAATTTTACGAGTTCGTTACTAAGAGCAATATCTAAACAATATAATTGTAAACAAATTAAAACTACTGCATTTCATCCGCAGTCAAACGGATCTTTGGAACGATCACATATTGTCCTGACCGAGTATTTGAAACATAAAATTAATAAAAGAAGCGAGTGGGATGAATGGCTTACACACGCTATGTTCGCCTATAATACTAGCACGCATGAGGGAACGAGGTTTACTCTTCATGAATTGGTCTTTGGGAAAAAGGCAAATGTGCTTTCAGTTGACGTGTTAGCCGGTGTTGGATTAGAGGAGACTTATTTAGAATATTATTTGGATTTAGTACATAAAATTAGAACTGCACAAAAGATAGCAAGACGGAACTTGGTGGAAGCAAAGATTAAATCTAAATATTATTACGATCGAAAAGCTCGCGGTCAGAAACTAAAAATTGGACAAAACGTCTATCTTTTGAAACAGCTGACGTCTAAATTAGGAAGTCAATGGACTGGTCCCCCCCCCCCAATTCTAGAGGTGCTTCCTAAAAACAATATTAAAATTCGTTATAAAAATGGAAGTAGGATTGTGCATAAAGATAAATTGAAGTTGTCAAAATCCAAAAATTAGTACACTTTCATACATATATGTAGGAGAGTTTTAAGTGTAGCAGAGATAGACAAAAGCTGGTATTCAGTCCTTTCTGTAGATCTCATTTTATTTGAAAAAGAGAAATCTATCCAGATTAAAAGAAAAGATTAGGTGGGCCATAAAACCATAAACGAACCTTGAGGGTTATTAGGATATTTGTGTAATAAAAAACCATGTGTGCAGTGTAGGGACCCTTTGAAGAATTTCCGATACCTGTGTAAACATAGGCGATGCCATAAAAGGTGTGACATTCCGATGTGCTAGATTAAGTTGCTGTATGCATAGTTCCCACTACCGAAAACCATAGGCTGTACCTGTCGGTGGACTATGGAGTGGATCCTTATGCTATTGATCAGTTAGATTTGTAAGCTTCTTCCCTCTCAAAAAGGGGTGTAGGTGATTTCTGATATAAAAGACATGGAAAGGAATAGGAAGGCAGAGTCTCGGTGGTAGAAGCAATGGAGTGTCAGTCGTAAAAGTAGAACAGTAGCAGTCGTAGCCGTAGTTAGATATCAGTTGTAACAGTCGCAGTTTTATCAGTTGTAACAGTCATAAGAATTCAGTCGCTCATCTAAGTTGTAACCGTAAGATTGTGAAATTAATATTGTACCTTTTCTAATACCTGTTTTAAATAAATCTTATTAGTAGGATTAAACTGGGTGTATGTTCACCTCGCACCTCTCACCCTAAATAAATTAAATCCCTACATTTGGGGGCTCGTCCGGGATTGAAAAGGTAAAAGAAAAAACTACTGTTAGTTTCACATGACGAAAGTTGTTAAGTTGTTTAGTCGCAAAGTTGTTAAGTTGCAAAGTTGTCAAATTGCATAGTTGTCAATTTGTTAAGTTGTAAAGTTGTAAAGTTGTAAAGTTGTCAAGTTGCCAAATTGTCAATTTGCAAATTTGCCAATTTGTGAAATCGTAAAGTTGTGAAGTTGTGAAGTTGTGAAGTTGTGAAGTTGTGAAGTAACACCGTAAGATGACCGACGCACACGTAGAACCCGTAGACTGCGGCTCAGGTAAAGAATTGGACAGAACGGTTGTCCGCAAAAGTTGCAAAAATAACAAGACCCAGTTGACAAAAGAAATGATTAAGAAAATGAAATCAGTTGAATTAAAAGCAGAAGCAAGGAAGCTGCAGTTATCAACAAGCGGCACGAAGGAAGTATTAAGAAAGAGACTGCTCACACATATCGAAGAAATAAATAAAGAAGAAGACGAAGAAACAGACGAAGAAACAGACGAAGAAACAGACGAAGAAACAGACGAAGAGATGGACGAAGACACAGAATCAGAATATGAATACGAAAAAACGAAGAGAAGTGCACCGTCGCCTTTTTCGATTCGAGATGTGGAAGAGAGTCTTCCAAAATTTGATGGAGATGGTTTAGTCTCAGTAAAAAAGTGGATAAACCAATTCGAAGAGATGGCAGAAATCCTCCAATGGAACGTTCTGCAAAAGTTGATCTATGGAAAACTGATGCTGCGAGGTTCCGCTAAGCAATTTATAGAATCGGAGCAAGGTATCATCTCGTGGGCAGCTTTAAAAAGGAAGTTATCTGGTGAGTTTAAAGATAATGTCAGTAGCGCGACGATTCACGCTCAGTTGGTAGAAAGAAAGAGACGGCTGGACGAAACAGGTCGTCAATATATCTACGTGATGAAGGGAATAGCAGCATTTGGTAAAGTGGAAGAAAGAGCGTTGATAGAATACGTAATTAACGGGGTGGTAGACGATGAGATGAATAAAGGGATTCTGTATCAATCACGATCTCTAGAAGAACTAAAAAGAAATATGGAAATTTACGACATTATGAAAGAAAAGTCAAGAGCTACGAAGAGTTCAAGCAGAGGTGATAATGTTGACAAAAGAGAAAGAAGAACGGAGGAAGTTAAGATGACAAAATTACGATGTTTCTCGTGTGGTTCACTCGATCATAATATAAAACAATGTCCGATGGTAGAGAAAGGTCCAAAATGTTTCCGTTGTAACGAATTTGGACACATTTCAAAGGCTTGTGAAAAGCGTGTCAACCTTATCGCCGCTTCGGAAGATTCAAAGTCGATGGCGATACAGGATAAAGTTGTGAAAATGTGTACAATACGAGAAAACGAAGAGAAGGGAAAGATCCAGAACCACGCTGAACGAGAAGATGTAGAGGAAGAAATCAAGAACCACGCCGAACGAGAAGATGTAGGAGAAGAAGTTCAGAACCACGCCGAACAAGAAGATGTAGAAGAAGAAATCAAGAACCACGCCGATCAAGAAGATTATGCAAGATCCGTCGACGAAGAAGACGCCGACACAGTGTTGAACGAAGAGACAGCGAAAGGTGTTTTTGATATAACGGTGCGTGAGTTAGATGTTAGATCACAGTGTGCGAAGGAAGTAAATCAGTTGATTAAAGATCATAAACCCGTAGAAAAGGTAAAAACTTCGATAGGAGTACGAATTAAGTTGCATGATAATAAATCCGTAGTGTTAAAATCGCGTAGATTAGCTCCGTGTGATGAAGAAATTTTATACGAACAGATAACGCAATACTTGGAAGAAAGTGTCGAAAGTGTCTCACCTAGTGAAGTTGAAAAATTTCAAGAGTTTGACGAAAAAGTAGAAATCGTGCCTCCAGCCAAAGAAGAGACCGCAGAACCAGTAGACCAAGAGGAATTAAAAGAAGATGTTGTACAGGAAAGAATGAAAATTAAAGAAGAAGTATTAGCTGAACATGTTGAAAAAATACAAGAGGAAGCAGAAATCAAACCAGAAATAAAAATTGTAGAAGATTTGATAAAGATCACGGTGGAAGAAAGCAAAGAAAAAATACCAATGATAGATGTTGTAAAAAGTAAACTTGAAAAGCCTACAGTAAATGCAGTTGTAATTCCAGAAAAAATAAAAACAACGGGTAAAGTGGAACCCACCGGAGAAATCAAAGAAGAAGAGATTGAAAAAGACGAAACAATGTTGATATCCGAAGAAAAGAAAATAGAAGCGATTAGGACGATTGCAGAACCACGACCATATGAAGATTTCACGTTGGAAAACGGCCTGTTGAGAAAAAGAAAAGAACGCGATAAACAGTACGAAGAAGAAACTCAATCTTCGGGGACCGAAGATTCGCAGAATGGCCGAATGTAGGAGAGTTTTAAGTGTAGCAGAGATGGACAAAAGCTGGTATTCAGTCCTTTCTGTAGATCTCATTTTATTTGAAAAAGAGAAATCTATCCAGATTAAAAGAAAAGATTAGGTGGGCCATAAAACCATAAACGAACCTTGAGGGTTATTAGGATATTTGTGTAATAAAAAACCATGTGTGCAGTGTAGGGACCCTTTGAAGAATTTCCGATACCTGTGTAAACATAGGCGATGCCATAAAAGGTGTGACATTCCGATGTGCTAGATTAAGTTGCTGTATGCATAGTTCCCACTACCGAAAACCATAGGCTGTACCTGTCGGTGGACTATGGAGTGGATCCTTATGCTATTGGTCAGTTAGATTTGTAAGCTTCTTCCCTCTCAAAAAGGGGTGTAGGTGATTTCTGATATAAAAGACATGGAAAGGAATAAGAAGGCAGAGTCTCGGTGGTAGAAGCAATGGAGTGTCAGTCGTAGAAGTAGAACAGTAGCAGTCGTAGCCGTAGTTAGATATCAGTTGTAACAGTCGCAGTTTTATCAGTTGTAACAGTCATAAGAATTCAGTCGCTCATCTAAGTTGTAACCGTAAGATTGTGAAATTAATATTGTACCTTTTCTAATACCTGTTTTAAATAAATCTTATTAGTAGGATTAAACTGGGTGTATGTTCACCTCGCACCTCTTACCCTAAATAAATTAAATCCCTACATATATATGTACTAATATTTTAATATTATATTTGTTTTTGTTTTGTAACGGTCTGTAAATCTGCAACATAAACGATGTATTCCGAAATTTGCGGCCTCATCATTTGTTGCGTCACCTCGATCTTTGCACTCTTGGGCTACGACTGTGGCGGTACATCTGCTAACATCACTACAGTGTCACTGGTGGAAACTGGAGAGTGTGGTCTACCCGCTGCATCACCCAACAAGTCGACGACGCACGTGCAGCTGTTACAGCTGACTGACTACGATACTGCGCGCGTGTATCAGTGCAGAATCGAAATAGACCGAACGATTTACTATTGCGGTATGAGTTCGCACATATCGGCGGTTCACAACGGGCGCCGCATTTATTTATTAGAAGTTTCATAGGACATTTGTAAAACTATTTTTAATACTGGCTCACTTTCCTTAAATTCTTTCACTCAAATAAATGGACTACGTGTAAATTCGACGGACTTTTGTAGTGTGAAATTGGCGGGTTCCATTACCACCGACGGTAGGTGTCAAGGCACCCAGTATTCAGATGCTAACGGTACGTAGAACGATGTAATTGTGCAAAGTGTAGTGCGCACAGATATTAAAACATATACGGGAAAAGTGAAAATTGGTAAGAATTTGATCTCTCTTAGGGGTCATATATCGTGCCCTTTTTCGGAGGGAACGTGTTTTACGGACGAGAATGGTTGTGCTTTCTAGACAGTCGTTCCCGGATCATCGTGCAACTTTGAGCAGTATACAGCACTGTACGAGGGGGCCGCCATGAAAGTTACGTCACCAATTGCGATCTCACATGTTTCAACAATGTACTCGGTGATGGAGGGAGACACTGACTTCGCATTGATGGGCAAGAACGAGCTCCATATTTGCGGTTACACCCTGGTTACTACAGAACATTCAAAGTTATTTATCTTAGAAACCTAACATGGGCGTACCTCTACAAGAAGGGCGAAAATAACACCCGACAACATGGATCTGCTCGCCTATGTAAACTCAAGGTTTGTATACGTCGGAAAGAATCATCGTGACCAGATGGAGGCTCTTGACATCAACATCTTGCAGCAAAAGTGCAACCTGGAACAACAGGTTATTCGAATCGCGTTGGCATTAGCGAACGTTCTCCCTGACGTGTTTGCGAACACGGTTATAAGAAAGCCGGGGTACGTGGCGGTAGTGGCCGGTGAAGCTGCACATATTATCAAGTGAACCCCTATTTCAGTGAAGATCAGACATTCGGAAAAGTGTTATAAATAACTTCCTGTAACATGTCAAAACTTAGGCATGTATTTAAATCTAAAATCGAGAGTTTTGAGCGGTAAGGGTACCGATGGACCATGCAGCGCACTACTTCCACAGGAGTATTTAGTTGAGGGAACCTGGTGTCAGCTGCTTTCAAAACCAACGTATGTGAAAGATTCCCATATTTTGCAACCAGACAAAAGTATGAAAGGGAAATACACCGACGCGGGATCGCTGGCAACTAGTGGAATTTATACGCAGGCGGATTTGGATAGACTAAGGGATCACGTAATGTTCCCTATTGAGCAACCGCCTATTTTAAACAATATCGCGAGGGGAGCAGATGGACATAAAGAGCAAATAGACGCATTAAACCTTGATGATGTTTTGAGTGAAAAAGTTATAAGTGAACTAGCGGAAAGTTTGACATCAAAAATTTGGTACGGTCTATTGAAGTTCAGGACGGTCAGTTCAGCGATTATTGAAATTGTGTTTATTTTCAAGATAATTAAGTTCATAACAGATTCTATTCTTTGAGGGTACGCCCTACACACAGTGTATTGGTGGAATTTGCATATTTTGGGTGCAATTTAGGGCTTATTTATGAGCCTACTCCTTCATTTGGGGCACGGGAAAGACACTCGGCCCACCAAAAATTTAAATAGTAGAATTGAACTCCAGGCGGTGCGCACGAGACCATCAGAACCTTCGAACGACGTTTTCGGTGCCACGTAATCAACTTTGGATTCGAGAGGCTGCCAGAGAGACGATACATCTGGTAAGTGAGTTCAATTCTATGCGGACGACAAGATCTTTCGAAAATTTCGTTCGTTCAGAAGACCACGGGAATAGATCCCCGGGTTTTTCTTTTTAAGGAGGGAGATGTCACGTCCAGTTACGTCTATTTTCGAATTTCGTGTACTGAACCCAAAATCTGAAATTTGGTAAATTATTGTAGAAATAAAATATAAATAATGTGTCTAATTTTGTGCTAAAGCAGTTTCTATTATGAATAAGTTATATGATGTTTGATAAAATTTTGCTAATTTTAAAATTTTGGGAGTAAATAAATTCATTATATTCATATATACATTATATATTAGATCAATTAATAATCGTATACATTGTTTGCGATAATTAACTGTGGTCTTTTGCGAATATATATTATAATATTTTATACAAGGTACTTTAAATTTCTATTTTTTTCATTGTCCAATGAATAATTATGTATTTCCTATGAACGACCATCAATATTTACATCTCTATAGTATAGGTAAAATAGAACATTATTGATCTATCTTCGTTTAAAGAGGGATCTGCATTACCGACAATATCAGGCGGTAACATAGTCAGTCAGTAAGTGCGCGTCGGTAATACCGACAATAGGTTCTTCTAGTACTAACCTTATCGGTCGACGTTATAGTGGAGTTGTTTGTTCGAATTTATTATTTTAACGAGCATAAAATATTCACACATTCTTTAACTTTGTATTATATTTCTTATTCGTAGTATGCATAAAATATTCACACGTGCATACATGCTGACGGCGCGATTCCCAAGATTCGCGCTTGATAACATTCAACTGTAACTAACACCTATCTCTCTTAAGGGTTCATTCTGGTTTATCATTTTGAAAGAATCAATTTCGTTTTGCATTTTTCGAAAGTAGATATATGTAGAATTATCATACAAAAATTTTAGAACGATCCGAGCAGTTTAAGTTTATTATTCTGCAATCCAAACACATAGAGATATTACAGATAGAGGAGACAAACCATCTGCGGTTGTGTAAGTGGAAATGTCTCTGCATGAATATAGCTGCCAAAAACCAAAGGGTAATGTTGACCTGACAAAAAAAGAATTACTTAAAAGATTTTTAGGTGGCCACAATCAAAATAATAATGAGTGCTTCAATAAATGCGTTTGAACTATAGTGCCTAAACACCTATTTAATGGTAAAAAAAATTGTTGAAATAGCTTGTAAATTGGCAGCTTGTATATTCAACGAAGGTTTTGATCCAATACTGAAAATAATGCACGTTGTGGGGATAAAACTTGGTCCTATCGCAGTCAATTACGTTAGTAACCGCGACAACACGCGTGTGCGCTCAGCCAATCGTTTGAGCGCAGAATCTTTAAAAGAGGCCAGGTCACAACGAAAAAAGGCTAGAGTGGAAGATAATGAGTATTTTGAAGAAGCAGAAGGCATACTGTATGGTGCAGGCATCGCAGAATAAGGTAAAGTCAGACTTTTTAAAAATTTTGTAAAAAAAACTTTAAAGGTTTTTTTTGAAACAACGTTTTTTCGGTTGGCGGGCATGATATTTTCGAGAACACTCAACGGATCCTTCTGAAATTTTAACCACATACTCTACACATGCATGGCTATCTCGCATGCTACAACCAAGTCAATATATTAATTTTTACTATATTTTTTTTGAAAAAAAGGTGCGAAAAAAATCAACGATTTTTTTATTTTTCGAAAAATAGCTGTCATTTTGTTTTGTTTTCATAAAAATTGATAGTTGTAGCATACCCGATAGCCATTGTCATACTGAATTTAAAGCCGTTTAATTTTTTTTGTTTTTGATCAACTGTTCTCAAATTTCAATGCCCGCCAACAGCATACCTACTTTTTAAGGGTTCACGTTTGTCAGCCATTTTGAATGTCAAAATATGTTGAGAACAATAAAAAAAAATTTTTTAACATCTACGTCCGATGCCCGATATCTGGTATCCAAAAGCCTATCCTGGATAAAGTTTTGATTTACTAAGCTGACGCGAAACATGCATAACTTTTTCTTCTTTCCTCTTTGCCGTGTAATCAACTGTAAGGTCGTGACCGGTTAGAGACTTTTAAAATTTGTTTTCACTCCTCGAGTTTCCCATTTTACTGAACGAGGGAAGACTGGTGAAAGTGGCCTTCTGTGACGGTTCATTAGTGAACGTAACAAAACACAATTACTGTATGTTAATCGATTTTGTGTCATAGGAAATTTATATATAATAAAAAAACGAAATATTTCGAAGATTATGACATCGGATTTTTGTAGACTAACAAATTTTTCGATGATTCAGTAAATCTATAAACAACTTTGTATAGCTAAAATATGTACATGTTTGATTTTAGATTTAGCTTGTAATTTTATCGATTTTATATTTCAAGAACTCTTCTCATTAAAGATACACGAATGTACTAATATAATAGCATTAAATTGTTAAAATCCTAAGAAATTTTTTCTAATTCTGTCAAGCAACAAAAAAACATTTATTATTTGCGAAAAGAACATACAGTTTTAAACAATAATAGTGTAATTTAATCTATTTAGAATCATAGTAAATTTATGTATATTAAAAAAACGAGATATTTTGAAGATTATGAAATCGGATTTATGTAGACAAATTTTTCTATGATGCAGTAAATTTTCCAACATCTTTTGATTGCTGATAAATGTACAATGTTATTGTTACGTTTTGATGGTAATTTAATAGATTTTAAATCACAGGAAATATTTATAGTAAAGATAAAAGATTATACTAGCATATTAGCATCTAATTTTGGTAAACCTAAGAATTTTTCTCTAATGCACTCAAGAAAAAATCAAACTTTTATTATCTGCGAAATGTAGATACATTTCTCAACAAAATTTGTGTAATTTAATCGATTTTGTATTATAGGAAATTTATGTATACAAAAAAACGAAATATGTCGAAGATTATGACATCGGTATTTTGTAGATTAACAAATTTTTCCATGTTGCAGTAAATCTAAAAGCATCTATAGATTGCTGAAAAATTTACAATGGTAATCAAACATTTTGCTTTTAATTTTTTCGATTTTAAATACAAGAATTCTTTTTATTATATATACAAAAACCTATTATTATATATACATCAAATTTTTGTAATTCTATAATTTTACTTAAATGCGTTCAAAAAACAAACAAAATTTTATTATCTGCGAAAAGCAGATTCATTATTCAACATCATTACTGAAATATAATCGATTTTGTATCATAGGAAATATATGTATATCAAAAAAACGAAATATATCCAATATTATGAAATAAGATTTTGGTAGACAAACAAATTTTTCCATGATGCAGTAAGTCTACAAACAAATAAACTTTGCTGATAAATGTACAGTTTTAATATTACATTTTGCTTGTAATTTAATCGATTTTGAATCAGAGGAAATATATATAATAAAGATACAAGAATATATTAACTTATTAGCATCTAATTTTTGTATTCCTTTAATTTTTCTTATATGCAGTCAAGAAACAAAGAAATTTTTATTATCTGCGAAAAGTAGATACATTATTTAACATAATTACTGTAATTAATTCGATTTTGTATCATAGGAAATTTATGTATTATTATGCCTCTGTAGATTTTTCTTATTTTTTGAACGTTATCTTTCAAAATTGCTGACGGTGGTGTTCACACGCTAAGGGCTGAGCACAACACACCTTATTGCCTGTTTGTTCTCATGGCGTAGTGATACTTAGGATTGCGGTGTATGTTCTCTAACACCTTTTTAATCAGTAACAGAGTGGTACTCACAGAATAAACTACAAATCGTTATGCATTCCTAGTTACAGAATTTATTTGAGAATAAATCAAAAAATCGTAATAAAGTATCTTACGTTAATTTTATGTTATAAAATTAACTCCAGAATTAATAACAACAATTTAGTTAGCATTTAATAGTTAATAATTAGTTTTACAGTTGAAGTGCGACTTTACGTTATCAAAGTAAACAATTAAATGTGACTATAGTTTAGACATTAAAATCTTGTGTTAGTTATTTTAAAAGAAAGTTAAACCTTTCTCCCAAGGCATAACATAAATTTGGTGGCAGCTAAAAAGGATATATTGAGTCAGTGCATAAGAAACAATTGGAAACATGAGAACAAGCATCTTAATGTAAGTAAGATTAGGTTATTTTCATATGCAAAACGGCGATTTCGTAAATTATCGCGACATAAAAATTTATTCTGACGAAAGTGAAGAGTCTAGTGAAAATTCAATAAACTTGTCAGAAGTGTCTTTCAAAATGTCAAAAACACAAGAGGAGCTCCTAGCTATTATTGATTCACTACAAAAACAGAATAATCTATTAAATAAGGAAGCTCAAGCTCTCAAGGAAGAAAAGGAGGAAAATGAAGAATTACGAAAGATGGTGCAATTATTACGAGAGCAAAACATTAATATAAGTGCGCAGTTGGAAATTTTTACAAGAGAAAAAGATAAAAAGCGGGAATGTGAGAGTACACACGTTCCCAGTGAATCAGGCTATTAAACTCTTTAAGAATGAAAGATTTGAAATCTCATTTAGAAGTAATCACGGAATTTGACGGTAATAATATATCGATCGAAACCTTTATTTTCGAAATTAAATCAATTTTTAATGAAGTTCCGGAAGAGTCACGGGTGTTATTCATTCGGTTAATCATTTCAAAGAAAATAGTTCGTTACGCTAGAAAAGTGATTGACGGTAATAATATTCGATCACTAGAGGACTTGATTCAAATATTACGTATTAATTTTGGGGAAAATAAATCATATGATGTCGCTTTATTGGAACGAAGTCAATGTCAACAAAATAACCAAAGTGTTCTCGATTACAACAAAAAGTTTAATGATTGCCATTTAAATGTAAAACATGCGCCTAATAATAATTCAGAATTTGATGCGGAAAATCGAATGTTTATTTTAAAGAATGAAGAAAGACAGGGTTTTGCTCACTACGTACGTGATCTTCGCACTAGCATTAAGTTATTTGTAAAATCGGGCAAACCAACCACGATTCGAGAAGCTCAAAATCTAGCATTAAAAACAGAAAAAGAAGAATTGATTTCATAAATTATTCACAAAAAGACTCCTGTTAACAATTACAAGGCTTCGAATAAATCACGGGAAAACAAAAATGCAAGGCCATTAGGTCAGGGAATTCCACAGAAACCAGCGCAGGAAAACAAATATGCTTGTCATAATTGCGGGAGTTTTGGACATTTTATAAAAGATTGTCCTCTTAAACGACGAGTATCATATCAAAATTTTCCATCACGGCAGGTGCCAAACGTTCCACCAAATCAGATAAAATATACTCAATGTCAAAAAACAGAAGAAATCCAGGAGCAAGCTTCATACTCAGAATCGACACCGCTGTCGGACGGCGAAGACATTCATTCCTGGCAGACACAGGAGCAGCTGTAAATGTTATTAAATTTAAATTTACACTAGGGTTACCAGTAAGAAAAATCAACGCAGAAATTACTGGAAATAATGATATCCCGATTATTTGTAATCAAGAGTGTAAAATTACAGTTGATAAAATAGATTATATTTTCTTAGTAGTTCCGAATGATTATCTGATAGAAGAGAATAGAATAGCAGGTCGACCGTTTTTAGAAAACAAGATGCTATAATACTTACGAAGAAAAGAACAATTATTTTAATTCGGGATCAGTCACAGATTCTCAAGTTGCGATGTGAATATTCAGCTGAGCGTAGTCAAGTATTAAAAGAAAATACTCGACTCTCTCACATTATTAAAGCTAAAGAGAAAGAAGAAATTAAGGAAATCATTGATTCGTATCAAGATGTTTTTTATTTACCGGGTCACCCTTTACCTACTACAAATTTGGCGGAACACACGATAGAAACAACAGATAAGATTCCTATCAATGTTAAAAAATATAGGTTTCCATCTACCCAACAAGAAGAGATTGCTCGGCAAGTTAAAGAAATGAAGAAGAAGGGAGTGATTCAAAACTCAAGTTCCCCTTACAACTCGCCATTATGGATTGTACCTAAAAAACGAGATCCATCAAATAAAAAAAATCATGTGTGCAGATCACACGTGTTAGAAGTGAAAACTTGAAAAATCTAAGTTTCGAGAGAATGAGACGAATGCACAGTTTCAAGAGTAAGATAATTGTAGGATTTATTTATTATAATATTATTACTATATATAATAAAGGTCACACCGGTATGGTCTCTGGGTGGAATAGCCGATAAAAAGTGCACTTTTCACAATTCAAGCAATAAAAACGGAATGCTGAATGCGACAGTTATAAATAGTCACCAAAATGGTAGGATGTTTATCAAAGGAAATATAATTCGTCAGAAATTAGGTAAATATAAATAATCCTTTTTTTGAAATTCAGGTATAAAATTTTTTTTGTTAGTATGGTTTTCTATTTCCCGTTTTCATCTACATACTTGCGCTATATAACAAACATTTTAGGATAGATGAAATAAAGACGTTACGAAAACCATGTGGAAAATACTGTTGGACTGAACGAAGGCTCTGGAAAAATGCAATATTAGATATAATAAAGATATTCTCTAGAAATGTTTTTTCAACTCTGTAGCCTACCACACTTCGAGACCCTTATTATTTATAACATATCTCGTCCTTATTCTTTGGACCACAAACTTATCTTTCTAAATACTCTCATCTAAATAAATATCTGAACGATGAAAAATCTAAAAAATGCATTGAATCGTATCGCTCTCTCAGATTATGGAACTGTGTTGACAACGAGTCTGGAGTTTGGGACTTGTGGCAAGCTCCACCGATTCACGCTGGGCGTTCAACATCTTAAGAATGTTTTTATTTTATTGAAAAATAACTATAAGTTTTTTAAATACGCAAATATCACAATTTGTAATATAATTTTCATATATGCATAGGTCAGTACATCTCTTTGGATATTTTTCATAAAAAAATATAAAAATCAAATTTAATAGACATATTTTGTCTTTATGCATTAAATATATTTTATAAAGAAGCAAAATATAAAAATGTAACAGTAATTTACTTGCTTTTGAATGGAATTTGTCAGCTGCTCCTCATTTATTCCACAGTATTCTCTAATTCTTTTTTTTCTGATGTATCTGGTATTCCTTTTTTTTTATATTTCAGACAATACAGTTATTATATATTCTATGTACTTCATAATCATTTAATATAATATTTGCGAAATAAAGAATTTAATACTAATTCTTCCATAAAATAGAAACATTTATAAATAGAAAAGATTTGACATGCTGTAAAAAAAAACTATAGACATGAATATTATCGCATCGATAATAAAGATAGTAAATGTAGATCGAATTTCAACAGACCTTCCCTGTTTTTTATATTTCTTTTCTCATGATAAGAAACCGACCTTGGGGTATAGGTAGCTGATAAAAACTAATATTTTCAAAATTCTATCCATCAACATGGAATGCTAAATGCGATAGCCATAGATAAAGACGAGAATTGTAGAATATTTGTCGACAGAAAGATACGCCGTCTTAATCCAAGTAAATATAATATATTTTTTTTTAAAACTCTGGTAGATGAATTTTTTCTTTCACTCTTTTCACCTTTCCTTTGAATTTGAGATATCTTTATCATGGGTTAGCATGAACAAGTATTTCTTTTTGTGTTGCAACTAATAACTGTAGATGCTGTTAAAGAAGCAAACAATTGAGGTAGTATCTTTTCCGTTTCATTGGATTTTGAATTACAACGATTTTAAAATCTATGTCTATTTTCGTTGTTTTATTTTATACTATTAAAAAATTTTTTTTTTAATTAATTCTATATTTTTTTATTCTATATTTGTAAAATAAGTTATATTATTTTATTCTTATTAGAAATATAAAGTAAATAAGGTTTATTTGTTTTTATAATGTGTCTAGTTTCTTCTATTTAAAGACTTTTTTATTTTATTGAAAAATTAGTATAAATTTTCTGAATACGCATACATTATAATTAAAAAACATGTCTTTGGATATTTATAAGAAAAATATTCTACAATGTTGTTTAATTTTATTTCTTTGATGTATCTGATAATCATTTCATTTTTTTTGTAAAATAATGCAGACAATACAATTATTATATTCTATATATTTCATAATTGTTAATTACAATATTTGCGAAATAAATAATTTAATATTATATTTTTAATAAAATAGAAACATTTTTAAATAGAAAAGAAATACCACGTTTGGTAAAATAAAAACAGACCACGCACCTTCTTTCTTTATTTCGACAGTCGGTTGGTTTGGACCTTAAACTTTTGTGAATACCTACGTGTTTATCTCTGTTTATTCTTCTACCCTTCTATCGCTCGTACCTACAAACATTTCGAGTATCGAAATAATATGTTTCCACGCTTTGTAGGGTGCAGTCGCACACAAAAACAAACATATACAACCAAAAGCGATAACTACGAAGCATAGCATAAAGAGGAGACCGAGAATAGGAAAAACTGTATAGCTATATTCAGTCTCATTCTCTCGCAGGCTAAATCCAATAGGTTTGTCTCTTTTACCCTCATTATTTAGTATAGCAGCCGTTTTATAGCTTAGTTACATAGCTTCGTTACATAGCTCCGTTTCCTACTTACCCCGTTTATTTACTTTTCAGATCACTTCCTTTCTAAAGAAGTTTTCACTTCAAAAAACAATTGATAAAAATTTAAAATACAAACAAATCGTGTGATAAAAACACAATTGATACGAAAAATAATATGATGTTATGTTTAAGGAAAATTATTTAGAGAATATGTGGAAGATTATATTAACTGAATTCAAGTTATACTTGAAAACCTAGACAAACTGAGGTAAACTGAGACAAGCTCAGACAAACTTATGCAATCTAAACAATTTTAGACGCGTACCTAATGATTATACTTTGTAGACTGACTTCATGGATGAACGTAGCATCCCAAAAAGTGTCCACCTCGAAAGAGTGAAAGTACCTCTCACTAACGCAAAACACTTCCCCCACCGTGAGACAAAATTTACAAAATTTAAAATTTTTGAGTGTAGTTCACGAAATTCGAAACTAGAAGACACTGGACGTGAAACCTCCCCCATTAAAAAGAAGAATCAGGGGATTTATTGCCGTGGTATTCGCAACGAACGAAATTTTCGAAGGATTTCATCATCCACATGGAATTGAACTCGCTTTGTATTGTCTGTCTGGCAGCCTCTCGAATCCAAAGTTGGTTGGGTGGCCCCGGAGGCATCGTTTAAAGGTTCTGATGGTTCCGTGCGCACCGTCTGAAGTTCAGTCTCATCATCCAAATTTTGAGTGGGCCGAGTGCCTTTCCCGCGCCCCAAATGGAGGAGTAGGCTCGTAAGTGAATCCAAAACTGCACCCCAAAATATGTAAACTCCACCCATAAACAGTGTGTGGGGCGTACCCTCGAAGAATAGAATCTATTATTAACTTAACTATTTTGAAAAAAGCACAATTCAAAGAATAGCCGAACTGACTGTTCCAAATTTTAATAGACCGTTCCAAAGTCTGGATGTTACACTTTCCGCTAATAAACTAATAACTTTTTCACTTACAAAATCCACAAGATTTAATGTGTCTATTTGCACTCTATCTCCAGCTGCCCCCCTTGCGACAGTGTTTAAAATAGACGGTTGCTCAACAGGGAACATGGTCCCTCAAGTCATCTAAATCCGCCTGTGTGTAGATCCTACTAGTCGCGAGCGATCCTGAATCGGTGTATTTCCAGACTACATCCGTGTCTAGGAGCAGAATTTGGGGATCCTTCACGTACGTTGGTTTCGGCAGCAACTAATACCAGGTTCCCTCAACTAAATACTCCTGTTGCAGTAGTGCGCTGCACAGTACTTCAGTACCCTTACTTACCAAAATTCTCGACTTTGGTTTCAAATAAACACTTGAGTTTTGATAAGTCACGGGAAGCTACCTATAACATTCTTCTGAATGTCTTACTTTCACTGGAATCAGAGTGCACCTGACGATATGTGCAACTTCACCGGTCACCACCGCCTGGTACTCCGGCCTCTTCATGACCGTGTACGCAAAAACCTCAGGGGGAATGTTCGCAAATGCTAACGAGTTCCGAATAACCTGTTGTTCCAGGTTGCACTTCTGCTGTAAGATATTGATATAAAGACACTCCAGCTGGTCACGGTGGAGCTTTTCGACATATACGAATTTTTAATTTATTTAGGCAAAAAATCCATTTTTTTCGGTGTTATTTTCGCCTTCGATGTAAACGTACAACCACTTTGTGTTTCTAAGATAATTAATTTAGGATGTTCAGTAGTGACCAGAGTATAGCCGAAAATATGGAGTTAACTCTTGCCCACCAACGCGAAAGCAGTGTCCTTCTGCGTCACCTAGTACATCGTTGTAAACTGTTTGATCGCAATTGGTGATGTTACTTTGTTGGCGGCCCCCTCGTACACGGCTGCGCTCGAAGTTGCACGATGATCCGGGAACGACTGTCTAGAAAGCACAACAATTTTCGTCCGTGAAACACGTTCCCTCCGAAAAAGTGCACGACATATGACCCCTAAGGGAGATCAAGTTCTCACCCATCTTCACTATTCCCGTATATATTTTAATGTCTGTGCGCATTACACTTTGCACTACCACATTGTCCCATGTCCCGTCGGTATCCGTATATTTGGTGCCTTGACACCTACCGTCGGTGGCAATGGAACCCGCTAATGTAACACCACGAAAGTCCGTTGAATTAACACGTAGTCCACTAATTTAAATGAAGGAGTTCAAGGAAAGTGTACCAGTATTAATAATATTTTAACAAATGTCCGAAGAAACTTCTAGCAAATAAATGCGGCGACCATTATGAACCACCGAAATATGCGAACTAATGCTCCAATAATAAATTGTTTGGTCTATATCAACTCTGCACTGATATACATGCACATTATCGTAGTCAGTCAGCTATTACAGCTGCACGTACGTCACCGACTTGTTGGGCGATGTCACGGGTAGATTACACTTCCCAGTTTGGAGCAATGATACTATGGTGATGTTAGCAGATTTGCGGCCACAGTCGTAGCCCAAGAGTGCGAAGGTCGACGTGTCGCAACAGAGGATGACACAGCAAGCTTTGGAATACATCCTGCCTACTTATAATGTACAGACCGTCACAAAACAAAACAAATATATTAACAAAATATATTAATACACATAAATTTATGAAAGTATACTTATTTTTGGATTTCGACAATTTTAACTTATCTTTATGCACAATTTTACTTTTACCCTTATAACTAATTCTAATAGTATTCTTAGGTAGCACCTCTAGAATTTGGTGGGGACGTGTGTATTGGTTTCCTAGCTTAGACGTTGGTTGTTTCAAAAGATAAACGTCCTGACCAACCACAAGCTTTTGACCGCGACCATTTCTATCATAATAATACTTAGATTTAATCTTGGCTCCAACCAAGTTCCGTCTTGCCGTCCTTTGTGCATTTCTTATTTTACTTGCCAAATCCAAATAATATTCTAAATAGGTATTTTCTAATCCGACACCAGTTAAAATTTCTGCTGAAGGCACATTTGCTTGTTTCCCAAAGACTAATTCATGAGCGGTGAATTTTGTTCCCTCATGTGTGCTAGTGTTATAAGCAAACATTGCGTGAGTGAGCCAGTCATTCCACTCGCTTCTTTTATTAATATAATGTTTATGAATATTAAAAAAACGAAATATCTCGAAGTATTTAACATCGGATTTTTGTATACTAAAAAATTTTTCTATGATGCAGTAAATCAACAAACATCTTTGGATTGCTGATAAATATACAATAATAATCTTACATTTTGCTTTTAATTTTATCGATTTTAAATAAAAGAATTTTTTCATTATAAATACAAGTACCTTCCAATATATAAGCATCAAATTTTTGTAATTCTATAATTTTCTTCTAATGCAGTCAAAAAACAAACAAACTTTTATTATCTGCGAAAAGAAGATTTATTATTCTACATAATTACTGAAATTTAATCGATTTTGTATTATAGGAAATTTGTGTATATTAAAAAAACGAAATTTTTCGAAGATTACGACATCGGATTTTTGTAGACTAACAAATTTTTCTATAATGCAGCAAATCTAAAAACATTTTTGGATTGCTGAAAAATGTACAATGTTAATCTAAAATTTTTATTGTAATTTTATTGTTTAAAAATGACCAGAAATTATTTTATTTAGGACGAAAAAATCTACTAATATATTAGCATAAACTTTTTGTATTCCTATAAATTTTCTCTGATGCAGTCAAAAAACAGACAAATTTTTATTATCTGCGAAAAGTAGATACATTTCTCAACCAAATTAGTGTAATTGAATCGATTTTGTATCATAGGAAATTTATGTATATTAAAAAAACGAAATATTTCGAAGATTATGACATCGGATTTTTGTAGACTAACAAATTTTTCTATAATGCAGCAAATCTAAAAAAATTTTTGGATTGCTGAAAAATGTACAATGGTGTTCTGACCAAAAGATTCTTCAATGAAAATTCCTCTGATCATTAATTGTATGCTATGAAGTGGAGATTAAAGGATTAGGTTAAGGTGTAAAATAAAACACGTGGTTGAGCCAAACAAAGAAACAATGCCTTTTTTATTGGCTCGTCAGGGAAAAGCCTTGCGGCATAAAAACCCTGGATGATGTTTAATTATAACAAGAAAAGTCTACCACGTGGTGTAACCACGTGGGAAAAATACCGTTGATAGAAATTATAATAATGGAAAGATCTCACCTCTCGCTCGCTACGCTTACGTTCCTTAACTAACTTAGCTTAACTCTTTTGATTTCCATATGTATTCACAGGCTTCCTATGATGGACTGTAAGAATGTCCTTTTGTACTGTCCCAGCAGGGCGTACGGACTGGGGGTAAGAAGTGGGGGAGGCGAGAGGTGGGGGTGACTAGAGGGGCGCTTCGGTAGTTACTAGTAGTTGATCGATGCTCACAATGAGTATCGATCTAGACCTTCAATCGATGGAGGTGGATGCGCGCGAATTTTGAATACTGCTAATTACCGTACGATCCTTTCGGATCGTACAAATGGTAATCTAAAATTTTTATTGTAATTTTATTGTTTAAAAATGACCAGAAATTATTTTATTAAGGATACAAAAATCTACTTATATATTAGCATCAAATATTTGTATTCCTATAATTTTTCTCTGATGCAGTCAAGAAACAGGTAAACTTTTATTATCTGCGAAAAGTAAGTACATTTTTCAACATAATTACTAAAATTTATTCGATTTTGTATTTTAGGAAATTTTTGTATATTAAATAAACCAAATAATTCGAAGATTATGTAGTCGGATTTTTTTAGACTAACAAATTTTTTTTATGATGCAGTAAATCTACGAAATCTTTGTATTGCTAAACAATGTACAATTTTGATCTAACATATAGTTGTAATTTTATCGATTTTAAATCCAAGGATTTATTTTTAGTAAGAATACAAGAATATACTAATATATTACAATTCAATTTTTGTAAACATAAGAATTTTTCTCTAATGCAGTACAGCAACAAACAAACATATATTATCTGCGAAAAGAACATACAATTTTTTACATAAATAATGCAATTTAATCTATTTTGTATCATAGGTATATTTTGTATATTGTCACGTCCAGTGACGTATAATTTCGAATCTCGTTCACTACACCAAAAAATTTGAAATTTTGTAAATTTTGTCCTAACTAAATATTGTCAGTTTGTTTAATTTTGTGTAAAAGTAATTTCTAGTAATAATATTTTGTTAAGATTTAGTTTTTATAATTTTGTGTAAAAGTGGTTTCTATAAATATTATATTAATCCCTGTTAAGATAAAATTTTTTACTATTTTCTATTTTGTATCGAGTATATAATACGTTTGTACGAACATTAGCTTTTGGATGTGTGACGTTCCGCTACGATTCGCCACCCAAATTTTTCGCAGTGATTCAAATCCAGTTGCGCGAGACATCATTCCAGTAGTTCGCCAAATAACAATAGAAACAATTATAAGTAGTACACATAAAAGAATAACTATTACTCTCTTTTCTCAAATATTCATTCTTTTTATTGAAGTAAACTATTGGAAGCACTGTCCCGTGCAAGACACAAGCCGGAACAATAAACTATCCCTTGAAGAACCTTTTCCTAGAATAAGGAACATCATTCTTCCTCCTGCAACACACGTGCCTGTCCTCACTCCCATTTCATACACTTAAATCTGACACTACTCTAAGACTTTCCGTGGCGCCAGTAATATTTCTTGCTGAATAGAGACCTTTCTTTTAAACAGCGTTGAAAGGCAATCAACAAGTAAATAAATGTTGAGGGGAAAGAGTCAAATTCAAGACTCGTCATGTAACAGATTAAAAGGTTTTCAATAGCTACTAACATTCTCCAATAGGCGTAGAAGCACAACTAATTAAAAGAAAACCTCTCCAAAGATTTCCTTCACATTCACAATGTCCAGAACCTCCGCCTATGTTCTACATATGAAACCTAATATAAAAATGCCAACTACGACGCAGGGAAACAACCCTTACCAAAATCCTGGAGAACGACCATACCTCTTTGCAACTGAATATTAATTTAATAATTCTCTTAAACCACAAATCTCTTCCCACGATTGAGTGTCGCCAAGCTAAGACGCTGATAAAGGTCACGTAGACCTAACTGAAATGTTACTCTCTAGAACTTTCTGGAACCAAAGATGATTCCTAAATACTTTCGCCTCGAGACGATGTAACTTGCGAAACTATGCGCCTGATTGAATAAATGACTAAATATGCGGAATTAGAGATATCCTAGAATAAAGAATAAATAAACCTTATCGTTAGAATTGCGCCAAGCATCTAGTTAATTAAAAGGTAATGAAATGTAATCGTTCGAGAATAATGAATTTATGTTGATTAAGGACTAACAAAATGTAATTTAGAATAATTGACTAAAGACATATAACGAATATAAGAAGGATACAAATGTATGAATAATTAGCTACAAGAATATATATGGATATATATGAAATATGTAAAAATATATTAGATATGTAAATGTATTAGTTGTCCATGAGGACAAGAGAATTTTCTCGAACGAGGATGCCTAGGACGCTTGGGCCAGCTAAAAATTAAGAGTGGGGGTACCAGAGCTACCCCTCCCACGAAGGACTTTCGGGGGCTATAAAAGCCAGAGTTCATCGCCCCCGCAGTCACTTACAGTTTTAACTTTTTAACTGTACTTTCTACTTCAACTTACAGTTTTGACGTCACTTACGGTTTTTCTTGTAAACAGATAGTTTTTAACCGGTCACTTATATTTTTTCAGTTTTCTAGTTCACATTTACGTTTTCATTTTAATACTTATAGTTCAACTTATAGTTTGACTTCAATTTATATCTTGATCGTTATTACTAGCTACCAGCTATACAACATTTAAATATTATTTGATTGATCAGTTATAATAAATCATTAACTTTCGGGTCTTTGAGTGTCTTGACCCCCTTTTGGAAAAAAATCAGCCCAAGCCTTCTGTGCAATCTCGAGAGCAACCAGCAACTGTATAACAACCTGTAAGTCACCAATCATTTTTATTATCATTAAATTGTTGTTAAATCAGAGCTGCGGTCCACTAATCTTTTCCCTTACTTCAAAACCTTCCTCAATCGATTCACTTATCGTACGCTTTTGCCAGACTATATCACTATTTTAAACGAGAAATGCCAGCCTGGTCCCGGATAAACTCGGTGAAAGCAGAGTGACCATAAACAGGCATTACTTATACTACTTAACTAACTTCGTCCTCTAGGACGTAACAGATGAATTATTTATCGGTTATTCCGTTCACGTTAATGTACTTTGGTTTTTGGGATTATATACTCTAATATTTTGTTCGATGTAATTTTTCTTTCTTTTCATTATTATTATTATTATTATTATTGTTGTGAATATATTACTGTGTTTCCTATGAACGACTATCCACATTTGTAATTTTGTAAATTTTGTCTCACGGTGGGGGAAGTGTTTTGCGTTAGTGAGAGGTACTTCCACTATTCCGAGGTGGACACTTTTTGAGATGCTACGTTCATCCATGAAGTCAGTCTACAAAGTATAATCATTAGGTAAGCGTCTAAAATTGTTTAGATTGCATAAGTTTGTCTGAGCTTGTCTCAGTTTACCTCAGTTTGTCTAGGTTTTCAAGTATAACTTGAATTCAGTTATAATCATCTACCACATATTCTCTAAATAGTTTTCCTTAAATATCGCATCATATTAATTTTCGTATCAATTGTGTTTTTGTTAAACGTTTTGTTTGTATTATAAATTTTTATCAATTGTGCTTTTGCGAAACGAGTTGTTTATATTTTAAAATTTTATCAATTGTGTTTTTGTGAAACGATTTGTTTATTGTGTAATCTGTTAAAAGTCTAAATTTATTTTAAAAATATACTTTATTGAGTTCAACCTGGTGATTGTGATTTAACCTGTTTACTCCTTTCCAACATCAAGAGTGGTGAATACAAAACGGATTACAGTTCTGATCTGTCGGCTCCTGAAACAAGGTAAGCGATTAAAATTTGTGGACATCTAGTTTGAGGATTGGTAACATCTAGCGTCCGACGCCCGGTATCTGGTATCCGAGAGCCTATCCCGGGTAAAGTTCTGATTTACTAGGCTGACCCGAAACAGACATAACTTTTTCTTCTTAACTTTTTGTCGTGTAAAGGACTGTAAGGTCGTGACCGGTCAGGGATTTTTAAAATTTGTTTTTACTTCTCGAGTTTCTTCTTTTACGGAACGAGTAAAGACTGGTGAGAGCAACCTTCTGTGACGGACCATTAGTGGATGTAAAAGGAAAATTAAAACTGGTGACAGCAGTTGGATTGCCTGATGATACAGGTGGATTGTTGAACTTCGTGAAAACAAACTTGTTTCTTTAAATAAAAATAGCATCGGAACGCACTCGTGTTGCTACCGACTCTCCTTTCAGTAACGAGAATAAAGAGTTAGCAATTAAACAAAAGATGGAGAAAATAATGTTTTTTAAGGAGCAGTTAGGAAAGGTACAGATTGATATTTTTAAAAGACAAGAGTAATTAGATAATAGAGAGACTGACATTGAGGCTCAAAAACGTGAATTGGCACGAAAAGATCGTAGGTTAAAGTTTAGGGAGGACGAGATTCGTAGATCTGTAGGTGATGATTTTGGCGGTTTCCGGGGATTCGAAAGAACGCGTTCTCCTGTAGATTTATTTGTTACAATATCCCGGACGCCTAATGTCTCCCGAAGCAAGTCACCTAAACCGGTTCCTGTCCGTAGACGATCGATAACGCCAGTGGATGTAATTGACGATGTAAAATTAGAGGTCGATCGCCTTAGAAGGGAGAATGAACTTTTGAGGAACGCATTGTCCACTTCGCGGCCACCGACTCCAAAGTCGCGAAACAACTGTCCGTCAATAAAAATCCGCGAAATAACGGAAGCAGTTCAACTTTTGGGACTCGATAGGTACTATAGAAGGTTTATTCCTGTCTTCTCCAAAGTAGCTAAACCAATTACGGATTTGTTGAAAAAGGATGCTTTTTTTGCTAGGGAAATGCACACGAGGATGCATTTTGCTCGTTACGTGACGCTTTTTGCAAAGAACCTATTTTGCATTATCCAAATTGGGAATTGCCTTTTAACGTAACGACTGACGCATCCAACTATGCAACGGTGCCGCATTGAGCCAAGGTCCTGTGGGAAAGGATCTGCCTATTTCCTACTGTTCGCGAATTTTTAATTAAGCTGAAAGAAAATATTCGACAATTGAAAGATTTTGGCAATACTTTACGCGACGAGTTAATTTAGGCCATATTTGTACCGCAAAGAATTTGTTTTGGTAGCCGATCACAGGCCGTTGGTTTGGTTAAAGTCAGTCAAGGATCCTACATCTAGACTCGTTAAATGGAATCTTAAATTAGCGGAATATTCGTTTAAGATTGTATACAAATCTGGAGCTGTGAATTCGAATGCAGATGTGTTATCCTGAAATCCGGTGGAGATTAAATATTTTCTCCCTATAAATATGTGTGAATCAGATGACATTCTTATTAAATTTGACATTAGACAAACTATGAATGACGATGGGGACTATGACGTCAACGAGACAGCTGACAGGGTGACTGATCTTACTTCAGCGTCATCTGATACTGTAGATCCAATTACAAGGACGGTGACAGACGATGAATACTCTGACGTCGACGGTACGGATGACTCATCCGTAGATAATAGACTTTACTCCCCGCAGACTAAGACTGTGCAAAGACCACATTTCAGAATGATAGCAGACAATGTGGGAGTGACGAGAGACTCACTAAATTTGAGACGCGATAATTTAGTTATATTTACAGATCTTTTGAACGCACCGTGTGACGAAGGTGCAAGGGCTTTAAATACAGTACATAAACTTCAAAAATTTGAAGGACTGGTGCTGGGACGCGCTAAGGTAGTGAAATTCGGTAAATTAAGGCTGATAGCGATCCCTATTAAGGAACGGGCTATAAATGCCACTAAGTTGGAAACACTGGTCGAGGCAGTTGGATCCTTGCTGTCCGTCACACGCGAACTTGGGTTAACCTCAGTTAGCATTTCAAGGACCTAATGTTTGGACGGTATTTTATGGTCACGAATTTAGAGAAAAATCATTAATACGTTTGAAAAGGAAAATTGTACCATAGTTGTCTGTCATAAAAAAGTTTTGATTCCAGAAACAGAAAAACAAGAGGAAATAATAGCGGAATTTCACTCCTCGCCTATCAATGGTCACAAAGGTGCAACGAAAACATACAATAGAATCCGTTAGAGGTATCATTAGCAGTATATGAAAAAGGATATTCAGGAATTTATAAGTAATTGCGAAAGTTATCAAATATAGAAGTTAGTTAGAATTAAGGATTTATTCTGGTTCTTACGCTGAAAAAAAAAGCTATTTTCAGGATTTTTTTTTTAGGCTTTGTAGGATACATATACATTTGAAAGTTGTTGGGTAAGATAAATATACACTCTAGAAGTACGAGAATAAAATTTTTATTTATTATTTTTAACATATTTTGATATTTAAAATGGCTGACAAACGTGAACCCTTCTAAAGTAGGTATGCTGTTGGCGAGCATTGAAATTTGAGAACAGTTGATCTAAAACAAAAAAATTAAACGGCTTTAAATTCAGTATAACAATGGCTATCGGGTATGCTACAACTATCAATTTTTATGAAAACAAAACAAAATGACGGTCATTTTTCGAAAAAAAAGAATCGTGGATTTTTTTCACACTTTTTTGTAAAAAAAATATAGTAAAAACTAATATTTTGACCTGATTGTAGCATGCGAGATAGCCATTTATGTTTAGAGTATGTAGTTAAAATTTCAGAAGGATCGGTTGAGTAGTTTCGGAGATATCATGCCCGCCAACTGAAAAAACGTTATTTCGAGAAAAACGCGTTTAAAGTTTCTTTTAACAAATTTGTAAAAAGTCTGACTTTACCTTATTTTGCGATGCCTGCACCATATAGTATGCCTTCTGCTTCTTCAAAATACTTATTTTCTTCCACTTTAGTCTTTTTTCGTTGTGTCCTGGCCTCTATCAAAGATTCTCCGCTCAAACGATTGGCTTAGCGCACACGCGTGTTGTCGCGGTTACTAGCGTAATTGACTGCGATAGGGCCAAGTTTTATCCCCAAAACGTGCATTATTTTCAGTATTGGATCAAAACCTTCGTTGAATATACAAGCTGCCAATTTACAAGCTATTTCAACAATTTTTTTTACCATTAAATAGGTGTCTAGGCACTATAGCCCAAACGCCTTTGTTAAAGCACTCATTATTATTTTAAGTGTGGCCACCTAAACATCTTTCAAGTAATTCTGTTTTTGTCAGGTTAACATTATCATTTTGTTTTTTGCAGCTATATCCATCAGAGACATTTCCACTTACACAACCGCAGATAGTTTGTCTCCTCTATCTGTAATATCTCTATGTGTTTGGATTGCAAAATAATATACTTTTGAAATGTTCTTTCCCTAAGTTACTAGGCGCGTTAAGGCGCGTTCACACCGACGCGAGGAACGGCCGCGGAGAAAGGAATGGGCCTAGGAGACTCCGTGTGGAGGAAAGAAATTCCCGATTATGTTTTTGATCCCGTGGGACGATATTTTATTTGTCGGCGTGGTGTGCCACGTGGTCACGTACAGAAGATAATGTTTGTACACAGGAGATACTTTTTACACAGTGAGTGCGATGAGAGAAGTGCGACCGGACGGTTCGACTGATGAAGCAGAAGTGATGTGGATTTTCCTGCGTGTGCACCGCCACGGCGATCCAGGCATTCGGAAGTGGGGAGAGCAACAGTCGCAGTGGTCACTCTTCTGCTCTGACCAACCAAAGGCGTGGTCAGGCCAATCAGATGCCCCTGCGGAACCGCGTCACGAGGTGCTTGCGTATGTTAGTGCTGGCGGCCGAGAGGTGTCAGCACTTTTCCTGCGCGCGCTGCTATAGCTGCGCGCTGTTGGCCGAGAGATGTCAGCACTGCGCTCGTGCGAGACGCCACAGCCACTCCCCCTCTGGACCGGCTGCCGGAGGCAGGCGGAAGGTAACTCTGCGGAGGATGTTGGGCCGATGCTTCTGTCTGGGTGCTCCGCTGTTAGGCATGATGGTGCCTGGTTTGGCGGAGGGCGGTGGCGAGACGATGAGAGGTCTGGACGCCGGAGGTGGGTCCTGAGTCACTGGCCGAGTTTCAGGCGCTGGTAGTGGTGAGAACGATGAAGTCGGCGACAGCGGAGGCGGTGCCTAAGACTGTGTCGTGGTGAGAGCCGGTGCACGGTTCAGATCCTCTGGAGTCTAGGCGGATGTCGACAGCTCCGGAGCAGGCGAATGAGCGGTTGCGTCTGACGGGTGGTCGTCCGAGGTGTCCAGGTATGCTGGCTTCAAAGCGTCTGTAGACACGGCCTTCTCAGCGCCGTTCACCAGAATGACATACACTTTGTCATTGATGCGGCGGATGACTTGGTGTGGTCCTGTGTACGGAGGTTCGAGCGGTTTCCTGACCGTGTCGACTCGCAGGAAAACGTGCGAGCATGTTCGGAGGTCCTTGAAGAAGAAAGGGCGGTGGCGAGAGTGGTCCGTTGCCGGAGTAGCACTTAGAGTCTGCATGAGTCCCCGTAGTCGGCCTGTTAGGCCCGACGTGGACCATATCTGCTTAGATGTATTATCTTGATCCCTTGGAAAACCTGTCTAAACCTGCTAGGGCTAGTAGATAAAACCCACACTTGCGCTGCATACTAATTTAAGGAACATCTGTTTCTACTTTTTCTCGCCGAACATAAATTTGGAATTTTAAACAATCCCCCACTGCACCGTGAGAACACCAATAAGAATCCCTTAACTTATGAAAAACGCCCTTCTTCTAGAACATTCCTTGTTCCGATTTCCCTTAAAAGGGGCCCCTTCGACATCCGAAACTCTCTTCTATCTTGGCCGTTACGCTTGTAAGTCGTTTTGTATCCGAACGTAAATCTGTTGTAAATAAAAGTTATTCTTTCCAAAACTTGGAAATCCTTGTTTTTAATACAATCACAAGAATTCAATAGGCCGAATTCTTACGTTATCCGGAAATCAACGCGAATTTAACTTCACGTGAACATTTCCGCGTAACAATTTGGTGGCAGCGGTACGGGATTTCCAAAGGAAAGAATCAGCGACTTGAGGGTCCTGAAGAAGATAAAGTTCGGCAAGTCGACCCGAGGGCACTTGAGAAAGCAAACGACGCATCAATTCTACAGTAAGTACAAGTTTTTATTAACCCAAATACTGATATAGACGTGTCTAATATCCCTACTGACGAGTCGGTAGTTAAGTATTTGAGAGATTATTACTGAAAAAAAAAATAATAATTAATAAATAAATATAAAATGGCTAAGAGTATGGAAGTAGCAGAAATACAAAAATTCTCCGAAATCGTATCGGAAAGAATGAATCAGATGGGTGAACTTATAATGCAGCTACAGAGTAAAATAACCGCGATGGATAAAGAAATGAAAAGCATGTCGAAGAAATCAGCTCTGCCGGAACAGAAAATAGAATCGGTAGATAATATAGACGATAAGGAAAATATAACGGAAGATGAGGAAGAAAGTTGCGTTAGTATTAATAGTCGAGGCAGTAATATTCGAAGTCTAATGGAGCATTTGAACTTTATAAACGATTTCGACGGAAAAACTACGTCAGTCGAAGGATTTATTTCAGAAATAAAAGGTGTATTAGCTATACTTACCGAAAATGAAAGAAAACTATTCGTTAAATTAGTCCGGACAAATAAAATAATTGGCGAAGCCAGAAGTATGCTAGATGGGTGTGATATCCGCACCGTAGATGAATTCATTGAAACTCTCCGCTTATATTTCGGGGAGGTAAAAACCCTTTCAAGCTGTAGAATAGATAGGAATAAATGTATACAAGGAAGAGACACGGTATTAGCTTACAATAGAAGATTTACAGCAGCCCATCTAGACGTAAGGAGAGCAATTATTAACGACTCTTCTTTATCAGCATCACATAAAAAGATTAGCTTATCGGACGAGGACAAACAAGGACTAGCAGAATATATTTGCGGACTAAATCAATATATAAGAATTGCAGTACGAGCTTGTAGACCTGAAATATTAAAAAAGGCACAGAATATGGCATTAGATATAGAACGAGAGGAAAAAGCGTCGCAATTAGCTCACAGTCAAGCCAACCGATATTCAATACCACAAAATAATAGGAATTACAACCCAAGTATGAATCGTAATCCTTTCTTAGACAAAGCTAAACAGCATTTACCACCGCGGAATTTTAACATACCAAATACACAACAGACCCCGAAGAATTTGCACAATCAGATTAAATGTCTCAAATGCGGGAGTACGCAACATCTCGCTAACGAGTGCCCGAAACGAAATTTTTATATAACAGACCTCGATCGGGCCCCGCCCGACAGCATAGAATCTACCTCGCAAGAGATAGAGCAAACCCAGGAGCCGAACTCAGAATTAGAATCGGAGGAGATTATCGAAGATTCTTGGCCGATACCGGAGCCTCAGTGAATATAATAAAAAATTCAGCAGCCAAGTCTTTACCACTACGAGAAAAACGCAATGAAATCACGGGAATAAACCCAGAACCCGTTATTACAAATCACGAAGCATTATTAAAAACAAACGGAAATTTTCACATATTTATCGTTGTAAAAGATGATTTTCCTTTAGATAGTGATGGAATCCTCGGACGCCCATTTTTAGCACAAGAAAACGCACTTGTTGACGTTAAAAATCGCGCAATAATCTTCAGAGGGAGAAAGGTACAAAAACGTTCTGTATATCACGCGAAAACAAGTGAGGATAGGTTAGAAATCTTAAGGCAAAATACGCGTCTCGAACACATACAGTCCCTTAACGAACAGCAAGCAATATGGAATATAATATCGAAATTTTCGGATGTATTCGCGCTACCGGGAGATCCATTACCATGTACGAATTTAACTTCCCATACTATTGAGACTACAGATAAAAAGATAATAAATCAAAAACAGTACCGCTATCCTCATTGTCACCAGACTGAGGTAGAAACTCAAATAAAAGAAATGCTGGATAAACAAATAATTCAAGAGAGTTCGTCACCATGGAACGCACCACTTTGGGTGGTACCCAAAAAAACCGACGCAAGCGGTAAAAGGAAGTGGAGAATTGTCATAGATTTTAGAAAGCTTAACGAATTAACTAGGCAAGATGCCTATCCGATTCCTAATATTGAAGAAATCCTCGAACAATTAGGACGAGCACGATATTTTTCCGCGTTTGATCTAGCAAGCGGATTTCATCAGATCCCGTTAGAAGAAAAAAGTCGAGAGAAAACTGCATTTTCTACGAATCAAGGACATTTTGAATATTTAAGAATGCCATTCGGATTAAAAAATGCCCCTGCTACATTTCAGAGAATGATGGACCAAGCCTTGAGAGGTTTGATAGGGACAGTTTGTTTTGTATATTTAGACGATGTTGTAGTTTACGGAAGCTCTTTAGAAGAACATAATGAAAAACTCGAAATTTTATTACAAAGAATTAGAGATGTCCAATTAAAGTTACAACCAGACAAATGCGAATATTTAAGACCAGAATTACAATATCTGGGTCATTTAATATCTTCTGAAGGAGTAAAACCTAATCCGGAGAAATGCCGAGCCGTAAAAGAATTTCCGCAACCTCGAAATGCGAAACAAATAAAACAATTTCTAGGATTGGCCGGATATTATCGTCGATTCATTAAAGATTTTAGCAAAATTGTCAGACCATTAAACAGATTGCTTCAAAAGAATGTAGATTTTGTATTTGGGAAAGAAGAAGAGAATGCTTTTAATACATTAAAAAATGAGCTATGCTCTGATAAAATATTACAATACCCGGATTTTTCAAAGGAATTCATACTTACGACAGACGCCAGCAACGACGCGATAGGCTCGATCTTATCACAGGGAGAAGTAGGAAGAGATTTGCCATGCGCATACGCCAGTAGAACATTAAACAGCGCCGAACGTAATTATTCAACTACTGAAAAGGAACTGTTAGCAATAGTCTGGAGTATCAAACATTTTAGACCATATTTATTGGGACGAAAATTTAAAATAATAACAGATCACCAACCGCTTCAATGGTTAATGAAGAATCGAGACCCTTCATCGCGATTGATGAGATGGAGAATAATGCTTGAAGAATACGACTACGAAATAGTATATAAGAAGGGCAAGTTAAACGTAAACGCCGACGCGTTATCGCGTAATCCGATACTAAAAGTCGAGACTTTAGTTAGGAACATTAGGCTCACGGACGAGCCGATGCCCCAAGCATCTGAAAAGGATAAGATAGTGCTGTACGAGCTAGACGATACGGTAAACGGACACGAAGAGGTCCTCTTTCCCGAACCATATGTTTCGGTACTTAAAGTAAAGCCAGGATCAATCACGTTACCTCACGGAAACACGAATACCCACGTATATTTACGACACCTCGAGAGGGTCGCGGGTGAAAATAGGGAATCTATCCTAAAGAAAATAAAAACAAGGTTCAAAGAAGATACCGAAGGAACAATATTTATACACGATGCAAATTTAATATTACCTGATAAAGAGGATATAGGAAGAATTTTGAAGGAAAACCATGACTCTCCTGTAGGTGGACATCGAGGTGTCCACAAAACCTATTTAAGAATTATGAACCAATATTATTGGAAAGGAATGCTCCAAGATATAAAAGAATACGTAGGGCACTGCGAAATTTGCCAAAGGACAAAAGCTAATCGTAGGCCAACAAAAATGCCAATGGTAATTACAGACACGCCAACTACCTTTAACGAAAAAATCGCCATGGACATTGTAGGACCATTAAAAGAGACACAAAAGGGAAATAAATACATTTTAACGTTGCAATGTTTACTTACAAAATATTGTTGGGCATGGCCCCTAACTAGTTACACTGCAGAAAATTGTGCAGCCGCATTCTTAAAGCATTACGTATGTATTTATGGAACTCCAAAGAAAATATTAACAGATAATGCACAAAATTTTACATCCAAATTCATGAAAGAGTTTGAGAAACGATTAGGGATCCAACATATAAGAACTACAGCTATACACCCCGAGAGCAATGGTAGTCTTGAAAGAAGTCACCAAATGCTAAAAGATTATTTAAAAAGCTATTGCAACAAACAACAGGATAAGTGGGATGATTTTGTCGAATTTGCAACTTATAATTATAATACTTCTTTCCATGAGTCCACAGGGTATACACCATACGAACTAGTATTCGGAGCACCACCAAATCCAATAAGTAGTCACGCAAACGAGTTCAAAAACACATATGAAAACTACATTCAGGAACTTGGAACTCATCTAAAGGAAATGCGTAACAATGCACGAGAAGCATTGAAGGAGGCAAAGAGGACTTCCAAAGAAAGATACGACCGATTTGCCCGTCCTAACGTTTACAGACAAGGAGACATGGTTTGGTGGAAACGAGAAAAAAGAGATAAAAATACCGGTCTCAATGTCCCTTTTGAAGGACCTTATGAAGTGCTTGATGTACCGAGTGACGTCAATATATTAATAAATGTTAAAGGGAAACCCTTACTTGTACATTGTAATCGGTGCAAATTCGCTAATACCAATTTGTTGCAGGAATGCTGCTAACCATAATATTGATGAGCCTGTTGCCAGGCCAATCATCCAGCAACTTACAGGAGAAGAGGCCTCCATACTATATCCATACGTTCACTACACTACCCGCAGTCTACTTGGAACAACTAGGCGAGGTTCGCCTTTATCATTCTACGTGGACTCTGCTCGCATACGTCGACCTCAACGATCTCGAGGCCCATGAGCGTCACCTTATCCGAGGAACGACACTTGTTTTAAGAACCTGTAAAGACTGTCTTCAGAAGACGTCTATCCGCAACCTGCAGCATCAACTACTAATGGCTAAGGACAGTCGCGAGCGACTATTCTCCTCCATTGGACACCAAGTAACAAGTACAAGGCGCCGACGAGGTTTACTCGACCCGCTCGGCGAGATATGTAAAATCTTATTTGGCACTATGAGTGCCAGCGACGCGCAATATTATAATAACGAAATAGATTTAGTACATAAGGATAGCAAGCGTAACGCGGAATTATTCAAAAATCAAACCCAATTAGTAAAGATATCTTTAGAAAAAACCAACGAAATGTTAATAGACTATAAAAATAAGTTAAAGGTCATAGAGGAAAATTTTAACACTCTTTCCAAGCAGAACGCAAACAGTAGAGAGACTGAACAAATATTTAGTCATGTATTTGATTTAGAAATAGCAACCACCGAGTATATACGAACCTTAGACTTACTCCACCAGGCAATCATAAATGCTAGAAGGGGCGACATTTCTCCACAATTAATTGAACCGGCGCTCTTAAAAAACGTCTTATTGCAAATTAGATCAAAGGAAGGCTCCGATCGCTTACCGATAGAAATCAACGATAATAATTACTTTGAATATCTAACCGTTAGTGAAATAAGCATAGCGTCTATTAAAAATAGACTACTGTATCACATAAAAGTCCCCATCATGGAAAAAGATATATTTAAAGCAACTAAACTAGTAGTCATACCCGGTAGAAGTAAGGAAGGACGGTTCATCTATATAGACAATCAATATGAATACATTTTAACAAACTTAGCTAGAACTGTAATCACACCCATAGACAAGGAATACCTAAAAGATTGTAAAACATTAGAGGGTAAATATATTTGTAAAAGAAAAGCAGCCAAGTTTCTCACAAATATGCAAGGTGCATGTCTAAAATCAACTATAAATTCTGTAGATTACGTAGACGCCTCCAAATGCACACCTCACATGCTTGTCATAAACTCACTCACATTCATTGCCTTATCAAATGGCCGGTCTTGGGTTGCTATACCGCCCACCGAACAAGAAATAAAAATCATTTGTAATAATTTATTATACAGTGCTACTATAAGAGAACCATGCATATTATCTATGAGACCTGGTTGCACTGCGGCAACAGATACAGCAATATTAGACGCGCAAAGTAACACAAACAGCGAAAATCAAGAGAAAATCAAATTAGATATTATTCACTTTAATATGACATCATTACAGGACGATCTTAACAAAATCGATAATGCAACATTATATAGTCTTAAATCCTTAGAATCACCGAAGATAGACACATCCGACTTTAAATTATATGGCAAAAAATTGGACGAACTAGTAAATGAGGCCGAAGTGATAGGTAGTCATATACGAACTCGTACTCTTATAGAAACAGCTTGGTACTGGATGCCTTATACGGGTTATGGCCTCCTAGCAACCCTTTGTTTGTACATTGGAATCAAATGCAAAATATTCAAATTATTATCAAGATCGGCAGAACCTTGTACCGTAGTATATAACAACTGTTTCAATTCAGGGGGAAAACACAAGATTTCACAAGACACAGAGTGCTCTATAGCTTTAGAAAGTATTAGGGACATAAGACCAAGTACTTCCGTTCATGTACAATCACCAATGGCGAAAAGAAAGCGTAGCTTCAGATTAGCCATTCCATTATCAGAATTTGATGAAAATTCTATATAAATCTATAATTTTCATTCTTATCGGGGGGGGGGGGGGAGTGTTAGGCCCGACGTGGACCATATCTGCTTAGATGTATTATCTTGATCCCTTGGAAAACCTGTCTAAACCTGCTAGGGCTAGTAGATAAAACCCACACTTGCGCTGCATACTAATTTAAGGAACATCTGTTTCTACTTTTTCTCGCCGAACATAAATTTGGAATTTTAAACAATCCCCCACTGCACCGTGAGAACACCAATAAGAATCCCTTAACTTATGAAAAACGCCCTTCTTCTAGAACATTCCTTGTTCCGATTTCCCTTAAAAGGGGCCCCTTCGACATCCGAAACTCTCTTCTATCTTGGCCGTTACGCTTGTAAGTCGTTTTGTATCCGAACGTAAATCTGTTGTAAATAAAAGTTATTCTTTCCAAAACTTGGAAATCCTTGTTTTTAATACAATCACAAGAATTCAATAGGCCGAATTCTTACGTTATCCGGAAATCAACGCGAATTTAACTTCACGTGAACATTTCCGCGTAACAGGCCGACGAAGGAGGTCGGGTCGACGGGTGAACTGCTGGGCGTGAAGAAACCGCCGGGAACGCGAAGCGTTGTGCCGTAGACCATCTCTGCCGGCGAGGCTTGCAAGTCCTCCTTGTACGCGTTCCGTAGGCCGAGTAGCACAAGAGGAAGTGCGTCGGGCCAAGGAACTCGACGCACATTAGTGCTGCCTTGAGTGTTCGGTGGAACCTCTCTACCATGCCGTTGGCCTGGGGGTGATGAGGTGTGGTGCGGATCCTGGTGGCCCCCGAGGCCTGAGCGAGTGCGGCGAAGAGTGCTGACTCGAACTGGGTGCCCTGGTCCGAGGTGATGGTGAGCGGGCATCCCTTGTCCGCCATCCAAGCCGATGTGAAGGCCCTAGCGATGGTTTCCGCCCGGATGTCCTTGAGAGGAACAGCCACTGGCCATCTGGTGAATCGGTCGATGATGGTAAGGCAGTACCGGTATTCTCCTACCTGGGGCAGCGTGATGAGGTCGACGTGCACATGCTCGAATCGACTTTCCGTGGTCTGGAAGCGGGAAAGCTCTGCGCGGTTGTGTCGCGCGACCTTGGAGCGTTGACACGGTAGGCATGCGCGTGCCCATGCGGTGATGTCCTTACGTAGACCGGGCCAGATGAACTGCCTCGAAACATCCCGTACCGTTGCGCGGACACCCGGGTGAGCCAGACTATGAATGGCTTCGAAGGCGGCTGTGCGGAGCGAGCGGGGTAGGTATGGCCGTACTCGCCCGTCGTGTATGTCGCAGGTCACCTCGAATCCTTCGACGTTGAGGCGCTGAAGGTTGAGTGAGGTGCGTGCTGCGAGCGATGGGAGCTCGTCATCCCTGGCCTGTGCTGCAGCGATGGTCTCCGGGCTAAGTGCCGAAGGCAAGCTGATGGTGGCGCAGGTTGAGGTTGGCGGCGTCGGCGATGACGTAGTGGCGTTCGTTGGCCCATCCGGAGCTGGAGTGTCCTCCGTCGTCCGGGAGAGAGCATCGGCGACGACGTTGTCTGCGCCGTCCACGTGCTGGAACGTGATGTCGAACTGAAGCAAGAAGTCCAGCTGACGTTGTTGACGTGGTGAGGCCTTGTCCGAGGGTTGGTTGGCCGCAAAGGTGAGCGGACGATGGTCCGTTAATACTGTAAATGGACGACCCTAGAGGATACGTCGGAAGTGGTGAATTGCTAGGAAGACGGCTAGGAGCTCCCTGTCATAGGTGCTGTAGCGAGCCTGCGTTAGTGACAATGTCTGCGAAAAGAAACCAACAGGCTGCCATTCATCGTTAATCAATTGTAGGAGCGCAGCACCAACGGCCGTGCTGGATGCGTCGGTAGCCAGCCGAAGAGGAGCAGTAGGCGACAGGAAAGCGGTTTCCACTGCTCCGGCAAGGCTGCGTCGTGCGTCCTCGAAGGCTCGATCTGCTGCGTCGTTCCAAACCAGCGGACGCCGGCTGCGCTTGGGAAGACCCCGAAGAAGCTGGTTGAGCGGCGCCTGGATGTGAGCTGCATGCGGTAGACTCCTCCGAAAGAAGTTGATGACGCCCAGGAAGCGTCGCAGGCCTTTTGGTGTGGTAGGCTTCTGGTAGTTCCGGATGGCGTCGATCTTGCGCTCCGGAGGACGGATGCCGTTGGCGGAGACTCGGTAGCCCAGGATGGTGACGCTGGGCAGTCCGAGCTGGACCTTGTCCACCTTGTAAGATAGTCCGGCCTCCCGTAGACGGTCGAAGAGCATCCGTAGGTGATGTAGATGTTCTTCGTGCGAGGAGGACCGGATGAAGAGGTCGTCGATATAGCTTCGGACGAACGGTAGGTCCCGGAGTAAGGAGTCCATAAACCGCTGGAACGTCTGTGATGCGTTCCGAAGACCTAGCGGCATCCTCTGGAACTCGTATAGACCGAACGGCGTCGTGACCGCTGTTTTCTCGATGTCTTCCTTGGCCATCGGAATCTGGAAGTATGCCTCCTGGAGGTCCAGTACCGAGAAGACCGAGCAGCCACCGCTATCCTCGAGTAGGTCCTCGATGACAGGAAGGGGATAGCGATCCGGAAGCGTGACGGCATTGAGACGACGGAAGTCTCCCGTAGCTCGGAACCCGCCTGTGGGTTTTTCCACCAGGTGCAGAGGGCTGGCCCATGGACTCGACGAAGGCCTGATGACTCCCCTGACGCAGGAGGCGGTCGAACGTGGCTTTCGCCGCTGCTAAACGCTCGCCGGAGAGGCGGCCTTCAGCTGCACGAACCAGAGGTCCGGGTGTTGACGCATGAAGGGTGGATAGCGAGCAGGTCGGCGTCCGGCGTCGCTGGGCTGGCCGGCCTCGGCGTAGGTGCAGGCGGTGGTCAAGACGTCGGAGGTCGGCGTGGTGGCCGGTGCCGTATTCTGGCGCTCGGTGTCGCGCTGGGAAGCCTCGGCGCGTGTGGTGGGCATCTTTCTCTCTTTCTTCTCTCTCTTTTTTTCTTTAAGGCGAAGAGGTGCCGGTGATGAAGGCAAAGTCAGTACTTACACGAAGATGGGTAGCGCCTGAGAACACGTGGCGTTGGAGAGCACGTGGTGATGAAGAACACGTGGTGTCGCCGAGCACGTAGTGCTGAGAAGCCAGTGGTCTGGAAAGCACGTAGGGCTGCTGAAGATGGTCCTCGGGATCACGTCGGGGTCACCAATTTGGGATGTTCTTTCCCTAAGTTACTAGGCGCGTTAAGGCGCGTTCACACCGACGCGAGGAACGGCCGCGGAGAAAGGAATGGGCCTAGGAGACTCCGTGTGGAGGAAAGAAATTCCCGATTATGTTTTTGATCCCGTGGGACGATATTTTATTTGTCGGCGTGGTGTGCCACGTGGTCACGTACAGAAGATAATGTTTGTACACAGGAGATACTTTTTACACAGTGAGCGCGATGAGAGAAGTGCGACCGGACGGTTCGACTGATGAAGCAGAAGTAATGTGGTTTTTCCTGCGTGTGCACCGCCACGGCGATCCAGGCATTCGGAAGTGGGGAGAGCAACAGTCGCAGTGGTCACTCTTCTGCTCTGACCAACCAAAGGCGTGGTCAGGCCAATCAGATGCCCCTGCGGAACCGCGTCACGAGGTGCTTGCGTATGTTAGTGCTAGCGGCCGAGAGGTGTCAGCACTTTTCCTGCGCGCGCTGCTATAGCTGCGCGCTGTTGGCCGAGAGATGTCGGCACTGCGCTCGTGCGAGACGCCACATACTTAAACTGCTCGGATCGTTCTTAAATTTTTGTGTGTGAATCCTACATTTGTCTACTTTCGAAAAATGCAAAAATATAAAAATTGATTTTTTCAAAATGATAAACCAGAATGAACCCTTAAATCTAGAGAGCCAATGATACTCACCGATACGCTTGGAGCGGCTTTCGATAAAATTGCCATGGACATCGTGGGCCCGTTACCAGAGACGTAAAAGGGTAACAAATATTTACTCACTATTCAGGATGCCCTAACAAAATTTTTTATTGCAGTAACTCTAAGATCTGCTACGTCCACTGACATCGCAGGGGGCTAAGTACATAACTTTTGTAATATTTTTGGGGCTCCACGATCAATTTTGACAGACCAGGGCACGAATATTATGAGTTCGTTACTAAAGGCAATATCTAAGCAGTATAATTGTAAACAGGTTAAGACTACTGCATTCATCCGCAGTCGAACGGATCTTTAGAACGATCGCATATTGTCCTCACTGAGTATCTAAAACATTATATTAATAAAAGAAGCGAGTGGAATGACTGGCTCACTCACGCAATGTTTGCTTATAACACTAGCACACATGAGGGAACAAAATTCACCGCTCATGAATTAGTCTTTGGGAAACAAGCAAATGTGCCTTCAGCAGAAATTTTAACTGGTGTCGGATTAGAAAATACCTATTTAGAATATTATTTGGATTTGGCAAGTAAAATAAGAAATGCACAAAGGACGGCAAGACGGAACTTGGTTGGAGCCAAGATTAAATCTAAGTATTATTATGATAGAAATGGTCGCGGTCAAAAGCTTGTGGTTGGTCAGGACGTTTATCTTTTGAAACAACCAACGTCTAAGCTAGGAAACCAATACACACGTCCCCACCAAATTCTAGAGGTGCTACCTAAGAATACTATTAGAATTAGTTATAAGGGTAAAAGTAAAATTGTGCATAAAGATAAGTTAAAATTGTCGAAATCCAAAAATAAGTATACTTTCATAAATTTATGTGTATTAATATATTTTGTTAATATATTTGTTTTGTTTTGTGACGGTCTGTACATTATAAGTAGGCAGGATGTATTCCAAAGCTTGCTGTGTCATCCTCTGTTGCGACACGTCGACCTTCGCACTCTTGGGCTACGACTGTGGCCGCAAATCTGCTAACATCACCATAGTATCATTGCTCCAAACTGGGAAGTGTAATCTACCCGTGACATCGCCCAACAAGTCGGTGACGTACGTGCAGCTGTAATAGCTGACTGACTACGATAATGTGCATGTATATCAGTGCAGAGTTGATATAGACCAAACAATTTATTATTGGAGCATTAGTTCGCATATTTCGGTGGTTCATAATGGTCGCCGCATTTATTTGCTAGAAGTTTCTTCGGACATTTGTTAAAATATTATTAATACTGGTACACTTTCCTTGAACTCCTTCATTTAAATTAGTGGACTACGTGTTAATTCAACGGACTTTCGTGGTGTTACATTAGCGGGTTCCATTGCCACCGACGGTAGGTGTCAAGGCACCAAATATACGGATACCGACGGGACATGGGACAATGTGGTAGTGCAAAGTGTAATGCGCACAGACATTAAAATATATACGGGAATAGTGAAGATGGGTGAGAACTTGATCTCCCTTAGGGGTCATATGTCGTGCACTTTTTCGGAGGGAACGTGTTTCACGGACGAAAATTGTTGTGCTTTCTAGACAGTCGTTCCCGGATCATCGTGCAACTTCGAGCGCAGCCGTGTACGAGGGGGCCGCCAACAAAGTAACATCACCAATTGCGATCAAACAGTTTACAACGATGTACTAGGTGACGCAGAAGGACACTGCTTTCGCGTTGGTGGGCAAGAGTTAACTCCATATTTTCGGCTATACTCTGGTCACTACTGAACATCCTAAATTAATTATCTTAGAAACACAAAGTGGTTGTACGTTTACATCGAAGGCGAAAATAACACCGAAAAAAATGGATTTTTTGCCTAAATAAATTAAAAATTCGTATATGTCGAAAAGCTCCACCGTGACCAGCTGGAGTGTCTTTATATCAATATCTTACAGCAGAAGTGCAACCTGGAACAACAGGTTATTCGGAACTCGTTAGCATTTGCGAACATTCCCCCTGAGGTTTTTGCGTACACGGTCATGAAGAGGCCGGAGTACCAGGCGGTGGTGACCGGTGAAGTTGCACATATCGTCAGGTGCACTCTGATTCCAGTGAAAGTAAGACATTCAGAAGAATGTTATAGGTAGCTTCCCGTGACTTATCAAAACTCAAGTGTTTATTTGAAACCAAAGTCGAGAATTTTGGTAAGTAAGGGTACTGAAGTACTGTGCAGCGCACTACTGCAACAGGAGTATTTAGTTGAGGGAACCTGGTATTAGTTGCTGCCGAAACCAACGTACGTGAAGGATCCCCAAATTCTGCTCCTAGACACGGATGTAGTCTGGAAATACACCGATTCAGGATCGCTCGCGACTAGTAGGATCTACACACAGGCGGATTTAGATGACTTGAGGGACCATGTTCCCTGTTGAGCAACCGTCTATTTTAAACACTGTCGCAAGGGGGGCAGCTGGAGATAGAGTGCAAATAGACACATTAAATCTTGTGGATTTTGTAAGTGAAAAAGTTATTAGTTTATTAGCGGAAAGTGTAACATCCAGACTTTGGAACGGTCTATTAAAATTTGGAACAGTCAGTTCGGCTATTCTTTGAATTGTGCTTTTTTCAAAATAGTTAAGTTAATAATAGATTCTATTCTTCGAGGGTACGCCCCACACACTGTTTATGGGTGGAGTTTACATATTTTGGGGTGCAGTTTTGGATTCACTTACGAGCCTACTCCTCCATTTGGGGCGCGGGAAAGGCACTCGGCCCACTCAAAATTTGGATGATGAGACTGAACTTCAGACGGTGCGCACGGAACCATCAGAACCTTTAAACGATGCCTCCGGGGCCACCCAACCAACTTTGGATTCGAGAGGCTGCCAGACAGACAATACAAAGCGAGTTCAATTCCATGTGGATGATGAAATCCTTCGAAAATTTCGCTCGTTGCGAATACTGTACGATCCAAAAGGATCATACGGTAATTAGCAGTATTCAAAATTCGCGCGCGTCCACCTCCATCAAGATTCTAGATCGATACTCATCGTGAGCATCGATCAACCACCAGTAACTACCGAAGCGCCCCTCTAGCAACCCCCACCTCTCGCCTTCCCACTTCTCCATCCCCTAGTGCCTACGCCCTGCTGGGCCAGTACAAAGGGACATCCATTCTAGTTCTTTACCGGACGCTTACGAATACACATCTTCAAGGATTATAGAGGCCACAGTCGACAAAAGGCTTTAAGAATTCACAAAGGACAACGAAAAGATCACCTTAATCTTTAAGTCTTGTGAAGGCAAGCCTATTCGACATCACAACCCTTAAGGTTGTGATTGCTATAATTCAGGAGAGCGAGAGGTGAGATCTTTCCATTATTATAATTTATATCAACGGTATTTTCCCACGTGGTTACACCACGTGGTAGACTTTTCTTGTTATAATTAAAGTTCATCCAGGGTTTTTATGCCGCAAGGCTTTTCCCTGACGAGCTAATAAAAAAATGCATTGTTTCTTTGTTTGGCTCAATTACGTGTTTTATTTTAAACCTTAACCTAATCCCTTATTCTCCACTTCATAGCATACAATCTATGATCAGAGGAATTTTCATTGAAGAATCTTTTGGTCATAAAATTCTGGTGCCTCCTGTGAGGTGCGAGTTCCCGACTTCTGATTTACAAAGCAGTGAATAGACTATCACCACGCCGAGTAAACCGATTAGAGAACAACGAAGTCGAGAAAGTCCGCCATCTTGCGAACATCTTCAGCGCCCAGCTCAACCATCATCGCGAAGGATCTAGAAACGAGGTAATTAGTATCAATTATCCGTGTAAGCGCTTATGCGTACACACCTTTATTAATTAACATATATTTCAAGTTAAACTGCGCCTTCGAATCCAGTAGAAGTTTGCAATTTCCAATATCATTATTCATTTATTCATCTTTTGTAAGAAATTTAACATTAAGCTTTGAATCGATATATGAATAACCTAATTATTAATATCAACGGTAGAAACGTATAGATTTACGAAATAGTCATTTCTTAATCACGCGGAAATCGCTTTATCCTTGTACAAATAACGATAACATTTTCGGCGGCCCCACCGTCACGCCTGATTCCTTTATTTGAACGGTCAACTAGAAAACAAAGACGCCGCGACGTGTAGAGGGTTTCTCTATAGTAAAATAAGACTAGACTAAAATTTCTTTGCGACTTGCTTCCCTTTATTGAACGTTTATCAACGGCTACGTAAACGAGTAACTACTTCCTGTTAGCGTGATTCCCTAGCCTTCTAGTAACTTTAGAGGGCGCGATCTTCGGTCGTTCCGCCACAGTTGTGTGTCGATACGTGCCTAGTGTGTGGCGTCTCGCACCTGCTCGGTGCTGACACCCCATGGTTGACTATCCGTAGCTCCGATGTCTTGCATCAGGACGGTGCCGACATCTCGCTGCTGCCAGCGCCAGGTTTGGCAGACGTATCCAAAAACTACTAGAGGTGCGCGCGTCTAGCAGCGATACTTTCTGCCTCGGCTTTGTAACCAAACTATGATGTAGAGGCGGCCGATTGGTCAGAACTCGCGGCGTGATTGCACCTGGGAATCTGATTGGTCGGGCCTAGTGACGAACATCCCGGATCATCTCCTCGCTCCTCGGAGATCATCAATCAAACGGATTTCACGAAAGGAGTTCAATTTTATTCGCCAAGCTTATCAGTCGACTGCGCTTGCTCGCTCTTCCGTATCAATTTATCGTTCTGTATCTCGTTGTGCGTGTGTGTATAAATTCTGTATTTTGTTGAATAAAATTTGTTCCGAGAGATCGCAAATAAAAAAGGTGAAATCCCTTGTTGTGTCCTGCTTCCTCATTGGTTGTTACGGTGGTCAGTAACTAGCCATTCGGCCGGCGGACATTGGATTTCCCACAAGTGTATCGACGCAGCACACTGGCGCCCTTCCTCCCTATGCGGTTATTAGACTAACTAAACCCAAGTTGAACGAAATGGTCGAAATGTAAGTTAGTCCTATATATGGCGTCCAAAAGTTTAGTTGTATCTCGTTAATAAATTTATATATTTTTGTTACTTAAATTAACGACTATCGCATAAATCTCTAGATCAACCTTTTCCGTTGACCTAGTTCCCAACATAAATAGTTAATGCCGAAACCCGGGACTATCAAAAAAAAAAAAAAAAAAAAAAAAAGAAAAATGGAAATTCAGGGAACAAAGACCGGTACATCAAAAAATGGCGCAGATAGTCGAACAGAGAACATAGGACCCGAGATACAGGCAAGCGAATTTCGTAGCGTTAAATTAGCTCCTTTCATGAGAGACGAACCAATGCTATGGTTCACGATGCTAGAGCGTGAATTCGCAGCCTATAATGTACGCTCTGATGCCGTAAAAAGCGCAGCACTTGTCCGACATTTGGACGTTGCGACCATGAAAATTGTGGCGGACATAATTGCCACCACGTCTAACGATTCATATACTGAAATAAAGGAGGCACTGATCACATGCTTAACAGCGTCGGAAGAATCAAAATTTCGACAACTCCTTACAGGCCTGGAGCTACAGAACAAAAAACCTTCAGTTCTGCTAAGAGAAATGAAATTATTAGCAGGAGACAATGTAAGTACCCAAATCCTACAAACCCTATGGTTACAGAGATTGCCAACGAGAATACAGGAAGTACTAGCAGTCGTAGAAGACTTTGGTCTCGAACGTCTAGCAACCCTAGCCGATAAAACAATAGAAAAAACAGGGCATTATGAGGTAGCAACCATAGTTAACAAAAGCTCGGGAGACGAAACACAAAATAGAAAACTACACGACGAAATGGCACAGCTCACAGAAAAAATGGCGAACCTGGAAACCTTAGTAAGAGGTAAATATCATGGTAGACAATATAATCGACCAGTTTATCATTCCAGGAATAGATCAAGATCTAGAAGTCGTGATAGGAATAGACCATGCTATTTCCATGCAAAATTTGGCGAAAAGTCATGGAGATGTCGTAGACCTTGTTACTGGGCCGGCCCAGATCAGCGAAAACAGGGAAACTAGATGCACCATCTAATATTGAGGCGATTGGAGATGGTGCACAGAGACAAAGCCGCCTCATAATTTCAGACAGAATATCCGGAATAAGATTTTTAATAGACACCGGCGCTGATATATCTGTTATCCCAAAAAAATCTGGTGACAGGAGAACATTAGACAGCGAATGTAACCTATATGCTGCAAACGGTTCAACCATTCATACGTATGGTAAAAAAGTACTTTCCATAAACCTAGGCTTACGTAGACAATTTATATGGAAGTTCACAGTTGCAAAAACAATAAGAGCAATTTTGGGAGTAGATTTCCTAGGATATTATAATTTACTGGTGGACATAAAAAATAAAAAATTGATTGATGGCAAAACGCAACTTTCTAGCAGAGGTGAAATTAGCAATTCCAGTCACCCCACAATTACTACGATCAATAGCAATAATGGATGTCACGAGTTGCTAAGGAAATTCGTGGCGATCACCAAGCCAAACTTCACCAATAGTACAAAGCATCGAGTTCGACATTACATAGTAACTAAATGCCCTTCAATTACAGAAAAAGCGAGACGTCTTCCACCCAAAAAACTTAAAGCTGCAAAAACAGAATTCGAATTAATGCTAAAACAAGGTATTTGTCAACCGTCAAAAAGTCAATGGGCTAATCCTTTACATATGGTAAAGAAGAAAACTGGAGAATGGAGACTATGCGGTGACTACGGTAGGCTCAATAGTATAACTCAACCAGATAGGTATTCTCTTCCTCATATACACGACTTTACACATCAATTAGAAGGCTCAAAAATATACTCAGTTTTAGATCTCACTCGTGCTTATCATCAAATTCCCATAGCTCCTGAAGACAGAGAAAAAACAGCATTAATTACACCATTTGGTTTATTTGAATATCTGGTAATGCCTTTTGGGTTATGCAATGCAGCACAATCCTTCCAAAAATTTTTGGACACGGTATTACGTGACCTCAAATACTGTTATTACTATATAGATGACATATTAATAGCTTCTAAATCAGTAGAAAAACATTACCAACATCTACAAACAGTATTTAAAAGATTAGAGGAGTACGGCTTATCTATAAATATAGACAAATGCATATTGGCAAAAGAAAAAGTCAGGTATTTAGGCTTTGAAATAAGCTCTGCTGGTATTGCACCGTTGACAGAACGAGTTCAGGCAATCCAGGATTACCCCAAACCTAAAACGATAGCAGACCTAAGACGTTTTCTAGGTATACTAAATTTCTACAAGAGGTTTATACCTAAAGCAGCAGAAACTCATATATTGCTAAACTCCTTACTAAATGGAACAAAAAAAGGGACAAACGTCCGATAAAATGGACTCCACTCGCAGAAGAAGCATTTGAGTTATGTAAAAAACAAATATCAGATACATCACTGCTACACTATCCTAAGGAAAACGCAAAACTACGATTATCAACTGATGCTTCAGACAAAGCGATTGGAGCTGTCTTGGAACAATTGGAAAATGACGAATGGAAACCTCTCGGATTTTTCTCTAGAAAACTCGAAAAAGCTCAACTCAAATATAGCACTTATGATCGAGAACTTTTAGCCATCTACAAAAGTATAAAATTTTTCAAACATCTTCTAGAAGGCCAAGACATAACTATACGAACCGATCATAAATCATTGACTCAAGCTTTTCACCAGAAATCTGACAAAGCCACTCCAAGACAATTAAAACACCTAGATTATATCGGCCAATTTACAACAAAAATAGTACATATAACAGGCCAAAATAACCAAATAGCAGACACGCTATCAAGAATCGAGCAAATTGACATGCCAACCATAATTTCCACTGAAGAACTCATCAGAGAACAAACTACGGATGAAGAACTTCAACAGATTTTAAAGGGAAGCATGCCCATGTGGAAGCTGTACAAAATTAGAATAAACGATTCAAACTCTTACTTGTATTGTGACATAGAGAAAGATGATATACGTCCATACGTACTGAACAATCTACGTAAAAGAATTTTCAATGCCACCCATAACTTATCGCACCCCAGTGGTAGAAACACCAATAAAATCATCGCGAAAAGTTTCGTATGGCCAAAAATGAACGCAGACATCAGAGAATGGAGTAGAACATGCATTAAGTGCCAGAAAAGCAAAATACAACGCCATAATAAAATCACTCCGAAAAAAATAGAGGTACCCAAGGGACGATTCGAACACATACATATAGATATCGTAGGACCATTACCACCATCAAAAGGATATACATATTGTCTTACAATGATAGATCGTTTTACAAGATGGCCTAAAGCCACTCTAATAAAAGATATAACAGCTGACACAGTGGCAACCGCATTATATAGCACATGGATCGCTAGATTTGGAGCTCCGGTTACAATTACTACAGACTAAGGTACACAATTCGAATCTCAGTTATTTAATGCACTGACTAAACTTTTAGGTTGCACGAGAACTCGCACAACAGCTTATCACCCAGCTTCAAATGGAATAATAGAGCGATGGCATCGATCTCTCAAAACAGCTATAATTTGTAGCGGTTCAACAGAATGGGTTGATATTTTACCAACAGTTTTATTAGGTTTACGTACTAGCTATAAGGAAGATTTAAAAGCAAGCGCAGCAGAAATGCTATATGGAGTAACGCTAAGACTTCCCGGAGAATTTTTTCTAAATAAAGAGCTAGCAGATAATCCACAGATGTATATAGAAAAATTCAGAGAACATATAAGAAGAATACGTCCTGTACCAGCAGCACATCATATAAAAGGCAAACCTTTCGTACACAAAACCTTGTACAGCTGCACCTATGTTTTTGTAAGAGTAGACGCAATGAAAAAGTCATTAGACGCACCATACAAAGGACCATTTCCAATAATAGAAAGACTGACAGATCATGTTTTTAAAATAGATTACAAAGGAATAGCAACAAATATGTCTACAGAACGTTTAAAACCAGCGTTTTTTGAAAACCTACAAGAAAAGAAAACTGTGCAATTTAAAACTTATTAGGTACCAAAGATTATTAACCTCAAAGACTGTACATATTGTTAAGTATAAGATAGGTTAAATGTTAGGGAGGGAGTGGTTGTGGCGATACGTGCCTAGTTTATCGACGCGGCACACTGGCGCCCTTCCTCTTTATGCGGGTATTAGACTAACTAAACCCAAGTTGAACGAAACGATCGAAATGTAAGTTAGTCCTATATATAGCGTCCAAGAGTTTAGAAGTATCTCGTTAATAAATTTATATATTTTTGTTACTTCAATTAACGACTATCGCATAAATCTCCAGATCAACCTTTTCCGTTGACCTTGTTCCCCACAGTCGTCTCGCCGGTCACTCCATCTATCGGCATACAGCTAGCGACGATTGTATACCCCCTCCATCGGGCTACCATTAACAATAAACGGACGCCCCCTCCAACGATTTACGGCAGCAGGACCGTACTCGCGTGATCAAGAATCCAAGTCACGGATGTGCAAAGGAAAACTCGTGCAAAGGAAATTTTTATAGTACCATAAATTAATTTGAGTGGATTTCGAAGAGTAGAATAATCAATAACGGTTCGTGATGGCATTGCAAAAACAGCTCGAACAGCTCGAACAAAAACGGCTAGTTTTAGAATCGGGTTTAACACACGTCGAAAATCTAATCCAAGAAGGAAATCTAAGTAAGCAGGAAATAAGAAGGCGTTACGAACGACTTGCTCAGCTTGTAGAGAAATACGAAACCTTGTATGAATCATAGAGAGATATTTCGCGATCGGAGACAAACTTCATTGAAACGATACCGCCACAGTTAACAACCCGAATAACGCTGACGAAAACAACGATATCACGAAAACTCGCGATCAACAAATACCATTACGGCGTCTTACGATCCCGCAATTCGACGGGAATATAGGGAAATGGATCCCATTTAAATCTAGCTTTTTAACCCTCATAGACACGCGTAGTGATATATCGGACTTAGAAAAACACGTATACCTTCGCGACTCCCTTCGCAACGAGGCCCTTCAAACGATCGAACATTATCAATTAACGGGGGAAAAATATAAGGACGCGTGGGGAGCCTTACTGAAGGCGTTCGATGTACCACGTATACTGTTAGCTCGGGTAATCGACGCGTTAATCGACATACCCCGACCGAAGGCCGGATCAGCGAAGAACGTAACTGCATTCTTGAACGAACTGCGTTCTCACATCTCCACACTTGAGACATTTAATGTAAGTTCGGTGGCCTGGCCAGTACGCCTCGCTGAAAGCGCGTTACCCCCCGAAATGCTACAAGAACGGAATAAACAGATAGATTCCGACGAATATCCGACTATCGAGCAATTCTTTAATTTTTTAACCCGATATGCGCGTGCGTGTGCTCCGCTGAAAACGTCATTAACGTCCGCGAACTTTGAGCCCCGCGCAAAACGTAGATATCCCGAGAAGATGAATTTACGACCACGAAAACGACAGGACACACGTCCGACACGCACGTTTCTTACTCGTACCATGACGAAATGTATTCTTTGTAGACGAGCTGACCACCCTTTATATCGCTGCCCTCGATACAATAATATGACGGAACAAAATAGATTGACAGTGGTCAAACGTCATAGATTTTGTCAGAATTGCTTACGGACGCATCGAGGTCCATGCAACGCTTCCCATTGCCAAATCTGTGAACGACCCCACCATACATCACTACATAGGAATACTAGCCAACAGAAGGCCGCGATACAGGAGACCACGACCTCCACAAAGCAGGAGACCGCGTCAACATCCCAAACTGAACCCATCTCCACGTGACGCACTCCGATCTTTAATAGCAACGCGCGCGGTGTATCGAATCAACTCCTTATGAGCGCGATATGCCGCGTAAGAAGGGAAGACGGAACTTTCAGACTATGTCGGGCGCTATTAGATACGTGTGCCGCCGCACACTTCATCACCGAGAAGGTCGCGAGAGACCTACGTTTGCCGATCAAACCATATTCGATCCCTATTCACGCTATCAACGATACCACAACTCAAGCGACGGGCGTTATCGAGATAAACATTCGATCACTAGATAACAAATATAGTCGAAACCTTTCACTACTCGTCGTTCCAAAGATAGCCGATCAGGTACCTAGCGAGATCTTCCCGCGAGAACTAATCAAAATCCCGTCTGATCGAAAACTTGCAGATCCCCAGTTCCATTTACCACGACCGGTCGATATCTTGATAGGTTTCGGAGTAACACTAGTGCTCATGACAATAGGACAATTTTCTTTATCACCAGGACGCGGCGATCTGATACTCCAGAAAACACAATTAGGTTGGGTAGTCGCGGGGGAATCGAATCTAACGATCATAAGAGAAATCATACGTTTTTTACGACAACCGAATTGAAAGAACAATTAGAACAATTTTGGTTATGGGAGGAAGCGAATATAACGCGATCGGAGCCGGTAAACAAAATAGACTGTGAAAATCATTATGTCCAAAACACCAAGCGCGATGAGTCAGGGCGATATATTGTGCGTTTACCTTTTCGCGAAGAAGGACATGATTACAGTTACCTACACGGTATAGCTCTACGTCGATTCCATAATCTCCGGAAGAAATTATACGCGAATACCGAACTTCGGAAGGAATATGAACGAATTATGCAGGAATACATCAATTTAGGACACATGTCGATCGTCGAAGATAAATCTAGAGGGGGTTGCTATCTTCCCCACCACGCGGTTATCAAATCAGCTAGCACGACAACAAAGGTACGGGTCGTATTCGACGCCTCCGCGAAAAATGATAAGAGACTTTTTCTCAACGACACCTCATTAGTCGGACCTACAATACAAGACACATTAGTAGAACATTTATTACGATTCCGGACATATCGGTACGTATTAACAGCGGATATCGAGAAAATGTATCGGCAAATATGGATTCATCCAGACGATCGCGAATATCAACGGATATTTTGGTGGCATAACGAACAGATTCGCACGTTCGAACTTAATACGGTGGCATTCGGAATAGCGTCAGCACCGTTTCTTGCCATACGAACCATCAAACAACTCGCGAAGGATGAAGGTGCTAATTATCCACTCGGAGCCGAAATACTTAACCGCGATCTATACGTGGACGACCTCATTACGGGAACTGATAATGTCGAAACCCTCGGAAAGATACGCGATCAAACTATTGAAATATTGAAACGAGGTGGTTTTAATATACGACAGTGGGCGTCTAACTTCCGACCGGTATTTGAAAATTTAGACATAAAAAACATCGATGTCGAGCTCTGCTCTGGGGAAAATCCTATTTTAAAGACACTCGGTATTTCATGGAACGCACATCATGATTGTTTAATCTACTCCGTCGCGCCAGTAGATATTCGCGAAAGAGTTACCAAACGACGAATTTTATCCGAAGTCGCAAAGATCTTTGATCCACTCGGACTTCTAGGACCCGTCATTCTAACAGCCAAAATCTTCATCCAAGACTGCTGGAAAACACACGTCGACTGGGATGAATCGGTACCCAATACGTTACATACCTCGTGGATAACGTTCGCAGAACAATTGACATTAATTGACAGTTTAACGATAGAAAGACGCATTACACTCGACGACCCGATTGACGTGCAGGTGCATGGTTTTTGCGACGCGAGTCAATCTGGTTACGGCGGCTGCTTATATGCAAGATCGCGAGATAAATTCGGTAACACATATGTACGTCTACTTTGCGCGAAAAGTCGTGTGGCTCCCTTTAAGGATACCACTATACCACGTTTAGAGTTATGCGGAGCATTAACACTCGCGCGATTATATAGAGAAGTCCGAACTGCCGGCGGATTGAAACCCGACAAGATAACCTTTTGGTCCGATTCGATGATTGTACTGGATTGGCTGAAAAGAGACTCCAATACGTTAAAATTATACAAGGCGAATCGCGTGCGCGAAATACATGAAATCTGTGAAAATATCACATGGCGACATGTGCGACCGAGGACAACCCAGCGGACGCTTTATCTAGGGGACAACTTCCGCGCGATTTTTTGAGGAACGAGGCATGGTTCCATGGACCACCCTGGCTCGCGCAACCAGAGACTGAGTGGCCCAATCCGACGGAAAGGGAAATTCTCGAATTACCGGACGTAAAGGGATTGTCGGTATTAACGACGCGAATTGAATCCGGAAATGTATTTCAGCGATTCTCCAATTACGCGCGATTATTGAAAATTGTAGCTCGATGCCGACGATGGCTTAAAACTAACTCGTATAAGGGAGAATTGTCTACGGCGGAAATAACAGAAACGGAACGACGCATTTTAAAGATCGTACAAGGCGAACAATTTCACGCCGAAAGGGAAAGATTAAAAACAGCGGAGGGAGTCAAGAGCACAAGACTAGCCGCGTTAGATCCGATCCTCGACGAAGAAGGCTTAATTCGAGTGGGGGGCCGACTTCGAAACGCGAATTTAAGTTTCTATGAGATATGTCCGATATTATTGCCCTCACATCATCACGTCACTGATCTCCTTATCCAAAAATTCCACGAACAAAATTTTCACGCTAGCATACAGACTACCCTCTATGCTCTTCGACAACGGTTTTGGCTTCTCGACGGCAAGAATCAAGTGCGAAGAATCGTACGTCATTGCGTACGTTGCATTCGATTCCGTGCATCCGGCATCCGGTATAAAATGGGGGATTTACCAAGCTCTCAAGTGCAGAAAACCACTGCATTCTCTCATGTCGGAGTAGATTTTTTCGGGCCGATCTACGCGAAGGAAAAGAAATACCTTAATAAGGGTCGCGGTAAAATATACGGGTGTATCTTCATTTGTATGACTATAAAGGCAGTACATATCGAATTAGTCAGCGATCTGACTACGGATGCCTTCTTGGCCGCTTTCAGGCGATTTGTGAGTCGAAGAGCTGTTCCAACTCACGTTTATTCTGATAACATAACCAACTTCGTCGGGGCTAATACCCAGTTAAGGGAGCTATAAGCCCTGATGGAATCGAACGAATATAAAACAAAGGTCCGTGATTTCGCGATAGATCATAGGATATCGTGGCATTTCAATCCACCCCTTTCACCTCACTTTGGAGGTTTATGGGAAGCTGCCGTCAAATCTTTCAAACATCACTTCAAACGGGTCGTCGGTGAACTTCTCTTCACGTATGAAGAACTAACTACCTTCGCGATCGAAATCGAAGCTATTTTAAATTCATGCCCATTATGCCCCATCTCGTCAGATCCGAATGACGTGACAGCACTAACACCCGCACATTTTTTAGTTAGAAGACCTATTACGACATTACCGGAGGAAGATTATGTTCAAACTCTAGCCAATCGACTGTCCTCCTGGAAACATATCACGAAGGTGCAACAAGATTTCTGGCGACGCTGGCATATTGAGTATCTATGAGAACTGCAGAAACGCCAAAAGTGGATAGAACCCAAGCAGAAAATCGAAAAGGACACCATCGTCGTTCTTATCGACAAGAATCAACCTTGCATGAGATGGCCGTTAGGCCGGATCGTGAACATACTTCCAGGAGAAGACGATGTAGTACGAGTGGTCACCATGAAGACGGTCCATGGAATTTTCAAGCGCAATGCAACAACTATTTGTCCATTGTTAAATCATTGTTGATTTCTTCTATTGTCTTTAAATCACAACTATTCCCTTGTACGTACGAAAAGGTCGCCTGGCCAGCGATTATCCGAGAATGCTGACCAAGTCAGCAGAGATACGCTGAGTGATTCAGCGAATACGTCCAGCGTTATATCATAAGCAATCAAATGAACATGTTCAATAACTTATACAACTAGCGGTATACTTAACTGATTCAATGACCTAGGTCGAAAGTATTGTAAATCGATGATAACAAGCGCACAACACAACACATGTATTAGGAATATCATTGATCGTTACACTCTCAACGGGGGAGTATGTACGATTCGAAAGGATCATACGGTAATTAGCAGTATACAAAATTCGCGCGCGTCCACCTCCATCAAGATTCTAGATCGATACTCATCGTGAGCATCGATCAACCACTAGTAACTACCAAAGCGCCCCTCTAGCTACCCCCACCTTTCGCCTCCCCACTTCTACATCCCCTAGTGCCTACGCCCTCCTGGGCCAGTACAAAAGGACATCCATTCTAGTTCTTTACCGGACGCTTACGAATACACATCTTCAAGGATTATAGAGGCCACAGTGGACAAAAGGCTTTAAGAATTCACAAAGGACAACGAAAAGATCACCTTAATCTTTAAGTCTTGTGAAGGCAAGCCTATTCGACATCACAACCCTTAAGGTTGTGATTGCTATAATTCAGGAGAGCGAGAGGTGAGATCTTTGAGAATTTTGTGTAAAAGTAATTTCTAGTAATATTTTGTAAAGATTTAGTTTGTATAATTTTGTGGAAAAGTAATTTCTATAAATATTATGTTAATCTTTGTAAGATAGAATTTTTAAATTATTTTCTATTTTGTATCGAGTAAATAATACGTTTGTACGAACATTAGCTTATAGATCAATTATTAATCGGGTATTTTGTTCACGTTAATGTACTTTGGTTTTTGGAATTATATACTCTAATATTTTGTCCGAAGTAATTTTTCTTTCTTTCCATTATTATTATTATTGTTGTGAAAATAATACTGTGTTTCCTATGAACGACTATCCATATTTGCATTTTGTAGAATGGGTAAAATAGGACAATTTAGAATCTATTGTCGTTCATAGAGGGATCTGCATTACCGACAGTGTCGGTTGGTAACCAGGTTATTCGAAAGGTAAGCATCGGTACCCACATAACATAAAAACTTTCTAAAGTCTGTCTAAAACATATCTTGGAAATCCTTTAGTCTTTCAAAAAGGTTTCTAAAAAATCTTTTTACAAGGTGAAAATGTCCGCGTTCAAAAACTTGCAAAAGATTTCTTTAAAGGTTTTTGAAAGATTTTTTTAAATCTTATCTCCATATTTTGCAAAAGATTTCTAGAAAACATTTTTGAAATTTGTTCAAAAAAGACAATTGAGAGCTTCTTCAGCTAGGGCTCACCGACCAATCCTTCTCACAAATGACCGAATTTTTCTTTTCGTGGCGTTGTAAGACTGTGGAACATATTACGAAACAGACCCCTCATCCCAGCTGAGCCCCCTGTATAGGATTCGTGAAAAAAATTGGACCGCTGACTGACTGGACCAACAGGATTCGACAGTTCGCTCAGAGCAAGGGTTTTGATAGTAATTGTTAATATTTCTTATTGTCTCCACACCGAGGTGTGAAAAAAGTGTTTATTATGGTACGTTTTATCTATCTAGCAATAAGGTGCAAAAAATAAACAGTAATAAGTGAGATTGCGTGTACAAATCGTAACGGCGTGGGTCAGAGGACCACGTACTCGGACCCGAGGCACAAATCGAAAAAAATGGAAAACAGGACTTATGCTAGCCAATCCAAAAGAACCCTGCCTTTAGCAGAATTGCGGAGGCAATACAGAGCCTTGCAAGATATGAATATGACTAATTGGTTCCAAAAAAACTTCGGAACCAAAACTAATGAAAAGATAGTGCCTAACCTCAAAGTGGCAAGAACGCAGTCAAGCTCAAGTGATTCGCAAAGAAGTAACGCCTCCACGGGCGCCAATGCTATGGACATCGACGGCTTCATCAATCCGAAAAAATTTCGAAGAATCGGCCATTTGGCCGATATTGCAGGAACCTCTGTCGATAATAGGTTCCAGCCACTCGAGTCATTAGATGACTCAGCACGCGATGACCCTCCACCTCATAGGATAACACAGAGTAAAACAAGGGCTAGTATGATTCATGAGAATACTAACCCCCACCCGATACTAACCACAGAAAGCGACATCTAGCGTAAGGCCCAACGCAACCACAAAAACAGTAAGACCCCCACCTTTGCATATCTACAATATAACTATCATGGACTTTAAAAACTTTGACCAATGAAAATATACAAAGTGAAAACATCTTGGCCAGATCCAATAGTCGCTACGTCACTGTCAATGCCTCTAGTACTGAGATACACAATAAAATAAGAGAAATTCTTAAGAAAAAAAAAACATTAACTATTTTACATACACCCCGAGAGAGCTAAAAACTAAATCTCTTGTGCTCAAGGGTATCAATCTAGATTTCCCCGAGGAGGATATCGCAGGATTCCTTACAGAATGTACCAAGGATGACTGCCACATTACTAAAGTAACAAAAATAAGATATAATAAGACTGACTCGACAAGAGGATTTTATCTAATACAGCTTTCACCAGAGAGTAATGCAGCTGCTATTACAAGAATTAGGCATGTACTGTGTCAACGAGCCAGGTGGGAGCGTTTGAAGAGGAGAGGCGTCTTCCAATGTATGCGTTGCCAAAGAATTGGACACGCTAGTAATAACTGCGCACTTGACTTCAGGTGTGTTAAATGTGGTGGTAACCATGGACCTATAAAAGAGGGAAATATATGCCCGGTTACAAGTGATAATGCTAACAATATGCTCAAATGCGTAAACTATGGCAGTAATGACCATCTCGCCTCCTATGGCGGATGTCCTTACCTGGTGATGGCGCAAGATTATAGGCGCCAAACTAGAGAGAATGCTAGAATTAAAAAAATAGAACGGGTCAGGAGACTCGTTAACCGACTAGCGCTCCCTGGATGAAAGTGTGTAGACGCTCCACGTCGCTCCGTGTTTTACCAGTGGTATCTTGTGCAAAATTGTTTTTACTAATTATAAATCTGTGATTAGTGAAAAGTGTAAAAAATTCTGAACAAACCCATATATAAATTTATATTGGTGACGGCTGTATATAAGAAACATTAAACGAAAACTTTCTTTCGTGTTCTTGGACTAGAAAGCAGCCATATTGGAAAAGTGTTCGAGCGGTAGTGCCAAAGTTTTTTCCCGCGCGGGTGGTGCGCCGCCTTGCGCCGCAGCGTTACACTACTCTATCGAAGCCTTGGACGCACCAATCGCTGGGCGTCTTGTGCCTTTGAAAATGAGTAGACCAATAAGCGATCTGGATTTTCCAGTCCTTAAGAATAAATCAGTGGAAGAAATGGAGATTTGTGATTTAAATACTCCAAGCAAAGACAAAGGTAAAAAGAGAAAAGACAGAAGTGATGAGGAGATCTTCGAGGAAATTAGCTTTAAAAAAGAAAGGAAAAAATGTACCTCAGAAAAAACGTCTCCTCTAAGTGACATTGAGAAAAAGATTAAAAGCTATAAGCGGTTTGAGAGAGATCTAAGTAATATGACGTTAGAAGATATGGAGAATGAAGATCTAGAGGAAATTAAACTTAAGTTCTCAGATATGTTTAAGATGATAAATTTCCTTAAAGAGGAAAATGATTCTCTCAAACAAAACAGGTCAGATTCAGGATCAATCGACGAAAAGCTGAAAAAATTAGAGGAGGCGATTAACGTTGCTACCACAAGCATCAACCAGGTAAAAAATCCCCCGAATAGTACAAAAACTACGAGTAGTTACGCAGAAAGACTAAAAATTCCTGCAGTTGCAAAAGTAAACGCTAACTCTGCTGACAATAAGCGGCACGTTGTAGCGATTTATCCCAGCACTGGAAATAATATTAAGTCAAGCGACGAAACTAAATCTACGGTCATGAGTGTCATGGCTCCTACTAAAGAAAAATTAAAGATATGTGCAGTCAAGAAAATTTCCAATAATGGAATATTAATTGAGACAAAAACTAGAGAAGATCTAGAGCGTGTTCTCAAATCTGAGAAATTTCAAGCAGCAGGCCTAAATACTGGAGAACCCAGTAAGAAAAAACCTATGATAATTGTCTACAACGTGCCAAAAGAGATGAACGACAAGGAGTTTGCCCAAGCGCTCAGGAATCAGAATATGGACGAATACCAAAAGAGCAAATTCTCTGAAGCGGTATCAATCTCTCACAGATCTGGTAATAGAAGTGCAGACACTGTAAACATAGTTTTAGAGGTCTCACCAAATGCCAGAAACATTCTATTGAAAAACGACAGGGTCTATATTGGCTGGAATGCTCTTCGGATCCGCGATTACGTTGCAGTGAGCAGATGTTACAAGTGCCAATCATTCGGACATGTAGCAAAATACTGCAAAGCAAAAAGTGACACCTGTGGACATTGCGGATGTGATGGACACACCTTTAAGGACTGCAAAGTGAAGGATAAAAACCCAGTGTGCATAAACTGCAAGAGAGCAGGAAAACCCTGCAATCACTCATCGCGCTCAGCAGAATGCCCAGCATATAAGATTGCACTTGCCAGCTACATCCAAAAAGTAGATTATGGTAAGTAACTCTATAACATATGTTGCTAGGGAAACTGTAACGATAGGACAAATAAATGCGCAAAACTCAAAGTCTGTATCAGATGAACTAAGGCAATTAGCATTTAAGAACAGGATAGACATACTTGCTGTCCAGGAGCCTTATTCGTTTTATAATAAGATGGCAGGCATGAGAATATGCACTAAAGTGATAGTAGATACTAAAACATTCTCAAATGTTATAGCATCTAATAATATTAAAGCGGCAATAGTAATTTTTAACAACAGAATTGATGTTATTAAAATCGAGCAATTAAGCAACACACACATAATTTGCGTAGAGATTAAAATTAACAATTTAAAGTTTTACTTGGTTAGTGCATATTTCCAACACTGTGAGGATATTGATCCATATATACTTCATTTGGAAAATATCCTAACGATGCTGGACAGAAAGAACATTATATTTTGCATAGACTCAAATGCTAGGTCAACAACTTGGTTTAGTAAATGTACAGACGAAAAAGGAGAAGCACTTGAGGAATTATTATCGCAATTCCAACTACACATTGCCAACAAAGAATCTGAAACCTTCACCTTTGACAATACACGAGGACAGGATAATATTGATGTCACAATCGCTGGCAGTAGCTGTATTAACTTTATATCTAATTGGAAGATACACAACGGCGAAACAACAAGTGACCATAACCTTATCACATTTAAAATAACATTAGCCTCAGATAAGGTCATAAGTCTCAAAGGTGATAGATTTAATACCAAAAAAGCAGACTGGGAAAAGTATATTAGAAATTTATCTAACATCATGGATACAGTTAACAATGAAGATACTTTTAGTGCAACAGATGCTGCAAATAAAATTGAACATGCATTATTACGAGCAGCAGAAACTTGTATTCCGAAAAAGAAACGCTTTTCCAAGTCTGCCCCATGGTGGAACAGTGATCTAACTAGTCTACGACAATTAGTCAAAAGAGCCCGACGAAAATATAGTAAAACAATAAACAGTAGACTAAAAATAATACATAAGACGGAATATAAAAGACTAAGAAACCAATATATAAAGAACATTGCAAAAGCAAAACAAGAAAGTTGGGAGAAGTTTGTCACTGATATTGGAAATAAGGAACCATGGAGTATTGTGTATAAAATTCAAAGAAACAAAATCCGTGTTGAAAATGTCATTGAAACAATTAATCAAAGTGGCATACAAACGCCAAACTTTAATGACACAATGGAAACACTGCTCAATAACATGATTCCTGATGATTATGTGGACAATGAAACAGAGTGGCACATTATTACTAGAAGTGACACACTTCTAGCACCAAGCACACAGGATGCACCGCTATTCAATGTTTCCGAAATACAGAATGCTATCAAAAAACTAGGCAATAGAAAGGCTCCTGGACACGATCTAATTGAATCAGAAATGATAAAGAAAGCTATGCCTGTACTGTCTAATAAGTTACGAGATCTCTTCAATGAATGCCTAATTCAGGGGACTTTCCCAAATCAATGGAAAATAGCGGAAATTAGGATACTAAGAAAAAGCATGGAAAAGCCAGCAACTGATTTAAAGTCATACAGACCTAATTCCTTACTTCCAATACTTGGGAAAATTCTGGAAAAACTCATTGCTGGAAGACTCCAGACAATATCACATACACACCCTTTGGCATCGACTAGACAGTACGGTTTCAGGCCAGGCAGATCAACAGAAGATGCAATTGTAAAATTAAGAGATATTGTGCATCAAACCAGCGACAAGTATGCTATCGGCCTCATGTTCGACATTTCTGGTGCATTTGATGGTGTATGGTGGCCTAGTGTACTCAGCAATCTTAAGCGCAGAGATTGCCCCAGAAACGTATATAACCTTATTTCGAGCTATCTTTCAAATAGAATAGCAAGAATTACAACTAATACTACACAGATATCTAAAGTTGTAAGCAAAGGCTGCCCACAGGGATCCGTATTAGGACCATTAATGTGGAACATCATCCTTGATGATGTTCTGGAAGAAATCTCTAATACGGGAAACGAAGCAATTGCATATGCTGACGATATTGCTATAATAGTGAAAGGTAATAGCAGAAGAGCTCTTGAGCTTAAAGCAAATGAGGTTACTTCAATCTTGAATAGCTGGTGTACAAGACAAAAATTAGTACTATCAGTGACAAAATCTCACACGATTCTTCTTAAAGGTTTCTTAGATATAAGAAGACCACTAACCGTCAAACTTGGAAGTAGATCACTAAGAATGGTTTCAGAATCACGATATTTAGGAGTCACATATGGAACAAGAATGAACATAACCCCACATGTTAACTACATTTATAACAAGAGTAAGACCATTTTCAGCCAATTTGCTAGAGTTGCGAAAAGTACATGGGGTTTAAACAACTCTATCATGGAATCGTTGTACAAGGGAGTTTTTATACCTATTATCTCCTATGCTGCAGCTGGCTGGGCTGACAAACTTAATACACATCACCACAGGAAACTAAATCAAGCACAACGATATGCTTTAATTGGAGTTACTAAAGCATATAGAACAGTATCAACGGATGCTCTTTGCGTGATAGCAGGAGCAATTCCCATAGGGCTTTAACTAACTCAAAAGGTAAGTCTTTATTATCAACGCAAAAACTTGTCTTTTCAGCACTTCTCAAAAAGATTCGAAGCACTTGAGACGGTAAATAGAAGTGAAACTAAATTAAGACTCCTTGAGATTAAAAAAGAAACAACAAGAATATGGCAACAGAACTGGAATGATAGCCCGAAAGGAAGGCTGACATTCTAGTTCTATGAAAATATAGAAAACAGGTTAAATGCAAAATGGATAAAACATAACCATTTCATAGTTCAACTCCTCACAGGACATGGTAATATTAAACAGAAACTCAAGAGTCTTAAATTAGCAAACACTGATATTTGCAGCTGTGGTGAAGTCGAATCAGTCCGACATATCATCTTTGACTGTATGCTCCTAAATGACTCAAGGCTTAGTCTAAAACAGGCTATATTAGATAAATACAATATCTGGCCATGTGATTACAAGTGCTTAGTATCCAAAGAAATTTTTGGCATTTTTAATGAATTTTCAGTTAAAGTACTAAAGAACAAGGACATATGCATAAGAACGTGAGCAATCTTGATCCCTGCAAATGAAGCTGTAGACGTAACCGCAGGCACCAATTGGTGTACCGATACAGCTGGGTTGTAAAATTACCCAAATACTAGCAATAATATCTGATGCTAGCCTACATGAGACCGAGCAATTGCTGGTGACCCCGCCTCCTCGTGGCCCCCGCTGGACAACGTTTTGCTGGTAAATCTTAATGATTTGCCAGCAAAACGGCTAAGTGGGTCACTTCCCAGCTTTGGGACGGTCTACCTCTCTGATGATCCAGAAATGGTGGAGAGGGGGTTTTTCCAAGCCCAATGATCACACCATCTACGGTCATTGTTCTCTTCGCAATGGTTTTACGCATTCAACATCACGTGTAATAGGCAATAGCCTGAGGCACAGCTGGGCGAGCACTTGCTCGACGTATGCTCAGAATTAACTCGTTAACCCTCAGTTGTCCTACGCCATGGCGGCTTCAGGAGAGCGGACCATTCTACCATCGTTATTGGATCAGAGTCGAAACAGCTTCCCACCTCTACCTAATCAGAGGATACTTAAGCCACAAGAAGAAAATAGATGGGCCTCTCAGAGTACTCAGCCCTTGGGACCTTGAATCCCCAGCAACAGTGCAATACCAGGAAATACCCTGAGTTCAGTTAACCTCAACCACACTGACCATCAAACAATGTTATCAATGAGTTTCTGAGTAACTTCAAAAACTCAATGATGGAGGTACTAAATCACCACATGGAAGCATTAAATAATAAAATCACTGATAATACCAGGAAGATTGATTTCCTACTATCTCAATACGACTATTAATCTGGCAATCACACTTAAACGGATCGTCCCAGTCTATCGACGTCAAAAATATTATTTCTATTTACGCAATTAATGTTAATTCACTTTGTGCCAACAAAAAAAGATACGATCTACTCGATTTCGTCACCAGATATAAGATTGATGTTGTTTTAATTTCAGAGACAAAATTAAATGCCAAACATAAATTGAGTTTTAATAATTTTTCGCTAGTTAGAACAGACAGAGGGAACGGCAAAAACGGTGGAGGAACAGCAATCCTGGTCAACAACCGAATCAACTATACGCAAAAAACGTACCCTAACTCACATTGTAATAAAGTGATGGAATACTCGGTCATCAAGTTACATATACAATCCAACTACTCACTCTTGATCTTCAGTATATATGCAGCCTGCAATAGTTATAGATGTTTCATCGAAGAGTTAAATAAATTGTTCCAGGATTTTAGGTTAAAGGACCCTAATGTTTACTACATAATAGCAGGAGACCTAAACGCGAGGCATACGTCTTGGGGAGACCACAATACAAACGAACGCGGATCCTAACTAATAAATTGGATTGACGCACATGCCATATCACATAATATAACATTTTATCCGGCCACATCACTAACTTACCCGAGTGCTGGCTCATTCCTGGACTATGGGATGATAGATTCCAGGTTGACCGCATATAATGCAGTCAACGACAAATTGCCTACTAATCCTTATGATAGTGATCACAATGCTATAGCTATGTTGCTAGATACAACCAATGCATTTGGTGGTCTTTCCCCAGCGTATGTCGCTCCTAGCAGACTCAACTTTAAAAATACTAATTAGAGAAAATTTTTTAAAGCACCTAAAAAGCCGATACACAAAACAGATCCCATACAATAGGAACCTAACCATAGGGGAGATCAACGAGTACATCGCAAAACTGGAGGACACAATACTAAACGCCATAGATGCAGTTGTTCCAATCTCTAAACGACGGATTAGAAAGGGCTGCTTAAGATTTGTGAACACCAAGATCAAAAAACTCCACAAATACAAATCTAAGCTCATTACAGCATTAGCGAAAATTGACAGGCAAGAAGTAAGGCTATGAATTACCATTAAGACCCTAATTAAATTTACCAATAACCAGCTGGTCAAGGAGTTCAGACGGGCAGAATCATCCTATTGGGAAGCACTAGCAAAGGATATCAACTTCCGTGACCCGAACAAATTCTTCCAAAACATCAGTTCTCATTTTAGGCATAAAGAACCCCCGCATATAGACGACCTCTTGATAGACCGAAACAACAATTTATACCCTATTGAAATCTTGGGACCCGAACCGGCAACCATAGTCAACGACAAGATTCGGATCACTCAACCATCAACTAAATTAAATGTTATTGGAAAATATTTCAAGTCTATCAATTCTCCACGGTACACGAACAATAATACAGAAACAAAAAGGAAAGCCGACGAGGCAGCCAACAGCATCAAAGCACAACTCCACAATAACAGAATTACCTCACGCACGCATACTACATTCTCTGTAAACAACCGAGCTTTCTCTCCCATTGCAGATCAAATCGAGCGGGCTTACTTTCACTCCCACCTGGAAGTCAGAGCTTTACTAAAGACAGCAAAAAATAAGACATCTTGTGGACTTGACAAAATCCCGATGATTGTATTAAAATATATACCAACGGAACTAATCATGGATATCACTACCATATTCAACAATTGTCTGAACCACTCGTATTACCCTGAAAGATGGAAGAGGGCTAAGGTGATCCCGATCAAATAAAAAGATAAAAACTCAGCCGACCCGTCAGGATACCGTCCCATAAGTCTAACATGCAGCATTAGTAAAATTTTTGAAAAATTAATAAAGATAAACATCATGGAACACGTGGAGAATAACAACATCATTCCGGATAACCAATACGGGTTTAAATCAAGTCACTCGACCACTCATGCCATCCATAAATTCGCGTCGGATTTGAATAAATACTTACTCAATAGCATGCTGATTGGGACAGTATTATTAGATTTAGAAAAAGCTTTTGACTCAGTCTGGCTCAATGGCCTGATCTACATTTTATTGGAGCGTAATTTCCAGAAGGAACTGATACTCCTCATCTATGACATGTTACACTGGAAATCGTTCGTAGTCTGGAATGGTACTCTCACTTCCTCACTAACCTTCTGGATAAGGGAAGGACTCCAACAGGAAACAGTAACAGCCCCAATTCTGTTCAACATATATAATAGTGAAAATTTAAATCTATTCGATTTGAACTCAGGTAACCAAACCCTTTCCAGTGTTTACGTCGACGATCTAGTGGTATATGTTGCTGACAGGAAAATACCTATTATACAGCAAAAATTAGAAAAGATAATTAACGATATAAATACCTATTACAAACTCTGGAACCTACGGATCAACCCCACCAAAAGTGAAACTATATTGTTTCGCAAAACGGTCAACGAGATTTCACCACTAACGGTACCACTAATTAAAGACTTTAGTAGTAAAATCAGTGACATTAATACAGACACATCCAACGAAATCCCAAGGAAGGATCTAGTCAAATACCTGGGAATCAATTTCGACTATCTCCTACGGATGAATAAACACCATACTATTCAACTAGACAAAGCGAAAAAAGCTTTTCGGGCCAATGCAAAAATCTTCTACAATCGTCACATGGAGCATAAAGCTAAATTAATTTGTTATTAACTACTGATCCGCCAAATCATTTCGTATACGGCGCCTATCTGGTGGAACTCAGGCCCATCAGTTATGGAGCAGTACAGACGCTTTGAAAGATCTTGCATTAGAGCTTGCTTGGGAATGTACAGGACATCAGATTCTAATCTCACCAAACGCATCAGCAACACCACACTATATAATAGGGCCGGTATACCTCGATTTGACATATTTACAATAACACTAACTAGGAATTATTTCAGCAACCTACGCAACATAGATAACGTTCATTTAAAGTCTCTTAAAGTGGAAAACTCAGCGATAGAGTGCCGAATGGCGCGCAGCAATTATTCGCCCCCTTAACTCTTTACCAACCTGGATAAGAAAGGATGTATCCAAGATGTAAATAATATTCCGATTATTTACCACATCCAAAGACATTGTGCTAAAAAAGCAATCTGGACGGATATTGATAACATACATAATGATAAATGGGTCTACTCGAGAGCCTTATCACTTTAAGACCATCAAAGTCTGGATAGACTGTCGAAAAATTATTGGTGGCTTCAGAACGATGCTAAACACATCGACGAGATTAGACGAAGAGCCAGAGAGAAAAGACAACATCGTTCGCGGCTGCAAGAAGAGCAGCAGCAAAGGGTGTAACAACATATCAGATATTAAGACTGAACAGCCTTAGCTATAATAGTATTATATATAATAACTTTTACAGTAGGTGCTTTAGGCACTGTATTCTTTAGACATAAGTTGTAAATAATGTAAATATTATATATATTTTCCCATCACCTTCCATCCCTTTCCCCTTTTCCCTCTTCACCCCTCCATTGCCCTAGAGGCTTACCAAAGATGTAATGGTTTTTTATTTTTTTAGTTTTCCATTACAATACCCAAAGATCTCATAAGACTGCGATACGTAGAGCTTAAGAATATAATGTTTATATACCATTAATGTTATTAAGAAGTTTTGGAGAGACGCTTCAAGCAATGAAAACTACCAAAAATTATATTTTTATATATTATAGTGTTTAAGCTGTTGTATGGTCGTTTATTGCTTACTTATGTATATTAACAATGTTAAAAATAAACAACCTTTTTCAAACCCAAAAAAAACTGACGGGATTCGAACCACGGATTTTTTGCTTTCCGGGCGCGACTGCACCTTAACCAATTGAAATTAAATTATTAATTTCAATTAAAAATTCATTTCAGTGCTCCGCCTCAACTCGACGCTAGACGCGAACGCTAAACTTTGAACACGTTTTCTCAAAATAACTTTTTTCAAACTGACATGCAAGATAACTCAAAAAGTTCTCAACTGATTTTTATGAACTTTAGCAAACATTTTCTTTATAGTATTAGCTTCTAGTTTAATTTTAATAATGCCACATAAATTTTCAAAAATTGCCATTTTTGACCCAAAAATCGTTAAAAAAGGGTCAAAAATCAGACTCTTTTTGTCTGAGTCGTGCTAATTTACGATTTTTTGACTTTTTAGTTTTTCCTTAGTTCAACTAGAAGATACATGTTTTATTAACACGCTCCGACCATTTTTTTTAATTTTAGAGTGCTGTAACTAAAGTTAAAAATTACCATGATTGATGCGTTTCGCCGCGAGGGCCTCAAGAGTTTGGTTATTACAGCAGCCCTTTAAAAAAAAAAATTAAAAAAAAATCGGATTCTTATATTTTAATATGTAATGAATAAACATGCTACGTTTCAAAACGAATCATTTATTCTTTCCATTTCAAATAGGCCTCTGAAAAACGGTCAAAATTTAGGCGTTTACATGTATCGCCGGCCTTAAAGGTTTCTATAAATATGTTTGAAATGTTTTTGAAATATTTTTCATAATGTTTTTACAAACTTTTTTGAAGTATTGTGCGAAATCTTTGCAAAAGGTTTCTGCAAGGTTTTATAGAAATATTTTTTCATCAAAGTTTTGCGAAAAATTATATTTTTTTGAAATATTTTAGAAATGTTTCCAGAACATATCGCAAAAGATTTCAAGAAAGTTTTTAAAAATGTTTTGAGAAATATTTATTAAAAAATTACTACAAGATTTACAAAACATTTTGAAAAAATAAATATAAAAAACGGTTGAAAACCTTTCTGCCACATTTTATGAAATATTTTTAGTAATATTCTAAAAAACTTTCTTGAAATATTTTTATAAAATCTTTTTGCAAGGTTTCTGCAAGGTTTCATAGAAATATTTTTAAACATTTTAATTACTCTATCAGTAAAATATTGTAGAAATGTTTTAAAAATATGTTTGTAAAATCTTTTATGAATCTTTTTTAAAATATTTTAGAATGATGCCTGCAAGGTTTCTGAAAGATTTTTTGGAAATATTTTACGAAAAATTTCGCTGAAAGATTTCAAAACCTTTCGTGTTATGTGGGTAATATTGACATTGGGTTCTTCCAGTACTGCCTTACCAGTCGACGTTATAGTGGAATGATTGATTCGAATTAATTATTTTAATGTGCATAAAATATTCACGCGTTATTATATTTCTTACTCATAGTCTGTATAAAATATCCGCACGTGCATTTTTGCTGACGGCGCAGCTCCCAAAACTAACGCTTGATAAAATTCCAGTGTAACTGACGCTTATCTTTCTTCGGAGAACTCGCGCTTGATAGAATTCCAATGTAAATGAGACTTATTTCTCTTCGGAGAATTCGCGCTTGATAGTAATTAATATTTATTCAGTTCCGAGAATTGTTATTGTCAGCGAATTCTTGTCCTTGACTTGAGTCTCACGGTTTGGGAGTCAGTAGTGGAAGCAGCATTTTGCGTTAGTGGGAGGTACTTTCAATCTTTCGGGGTGGACGCTTCTTGGGATGCTGCGTTCATCCATGAAGTTAGTCTACAAAGCATAATCATTAAGTACGCGTCTAAAATTGTCTAAATTGCATAAGATTGTCTAAGTTTGTCTAAATTTTTCAGGTATAATCTAAATTCGATTATAATAATCTACCACAGATTCTCCTAATAAATTTCCTTAAATATCGCATCATATTATTCTTCATATCAATTGTGATTTTGTGAAACGATTTATTTATTATGTAATCTATTATAATTCTAAATTTATTTTTAAAAAATAATTTATTGTGTTCCACCTGGTGATTGTGATTTAACCTGTTTGCTCCCTTCAAACATTAAGAGTAGTGAACACAAAAAGGATTATAGTTTCTGATCTGTCGGCTCCTGGAACAAGGTAGGCTAATAAATTTAGTAACATCTAACGTCCGAAGCCCGGTATCTGGTATCCGAGAGCCTATCCCGGTAAAGTTCTGATTGACTGGGCTGACCCGAAACAGGCATAAGTTTTTTTAAAGTGAAAACTTCTTTAGAATGGGAGTGATCTGAAAAGTAAATAAACGCGGTCGGTCAGAAAACAAAGCTATGAAACGAAGCTAAGAAACAGCTGCTATATTAAATAATGAGAGAAAAAGAGACAAACATATAAGATGTAGCCTGCGAGGGAATGAGACGGAATATAGCTATACAGTTTTTCCTATTCTCGGTCCCCTTTTTATGCTATGCTTAGTAGTTATCGCTCCTGGTTGTATATATGTGTGTTTCTGTGCGACTGCATACTACAAAACGTGGACACATATTATTTTGATACTCAAAATGTTTTTTTTTGTAGGTAGGAGCGATAGAAGGGTAAAGAAGAATAAACAGAAATAAGCACGTAGTTATGTGACAAAAGTATATGTTCCAAACGAACCGACGCGTCGGTCGAAATAAAGAAAGAAGGTTCGAGGTCTGTTTTTATTTTACCAAACGTGTCATTTCTTTTCTATTTAAAAATGTTTCTATTTTATTGAAAAATTAATATCAAGGGGACCTTCTACTCTGAGCACCTAAAAAAAAGGCTATTTTCGCGAATTTTTTCCAAGAAAACTATAAAAGATATCGATATAAAAGTTGTTGGGTTTGTTAAATTGAGTCTTAAACTATATAAATGAATTTTTATTTTTTCATTTTAATTAATTTTTTATTGCAAAAAAAGTAGTATAAAAAAACACCCTAAAACTTTAGTGCTTTGGTAGCTCCATCAGAACTTGAGAATGGCTTACCTGAAACATAAAAGTAAAATGGTTTTATATTCTGTATGACTTCAGCTACAAAGTGACAGTAATATATAAAAATTTTATCAATAAATAAAAAAAATGGTGGACAAATTACAAAAAAAAACGTAAATTTGACCTTTTTTTCATTGTTTTTGACTAAAAATAAATAGTAAAAATTAAAATATAAGAAAAAACTCTCCGTCACTTTGTTACAGCTCATGTGTAGAATATGTGGATTAAATTTTATAAGAATCGGTTTACTGGTTCGTGAGATACGATGGAGCTAGTATTTCAAAACATAGTTTCGAGATAAACGCGTTTAAAGTTTTTTTTTTCTACTCAAAATCGTTAAAAATTCTTACCTAAACTTAATCTGCGATGCCTGGACCGTACAATAGACCTTCTTCTTGTTCATATTCTTCAATTTCTTCCAGTCTTGCCTTCTTCCA